>NC_054701.1:8975656-9134439 GCF_016097555.1 Gigantopelta aegis
ATTATTAGGCCCATCAAATCCACTGAAGGTAGCATGATGCGTATCATGTTGACCCAACATAAACCACAGCGCCCCGTGCGGATACGGTACACACTCTCTGAGAATAAACCATATTATTAGGCCCATCAAATCCACTGAAGGTAGCATGATGCGTATCATGTTGACCCAACATAAACCACAGCGCCCCGTGCGGATACGGTACACACTCTCTGAGAATAAACCATATTATTAGGCCCATCAAATCCACTGAAGGTAGCATGATGCGTATCATGTTGACCCAACATAAACCACAGCGCCCCGTGCGGATACGGTGCACACTCTCTGAGAATAAACCATTTCGGGAACCCATTTACAGAACATTTTAGGTAACCCATTTTGTCGCGTAACCGTTCTAAATTTGAGGCGCGAACGAAAAATACGCTGCTTAAAACCAGACTTGCGAGAACGAACCATGCCAGTGGTTTTCGAAATTAGTATGGCATCTAGATTACCCCTCTCTAATCATTTCTGGAACCGCCTCAGCATTCACCAGAAACGAAAGTAATTAGCAGTATATTCGAAACGTGCCTGGCACATATACAAGTTGTTGAAAAGATTCCTTCTGACAGATCTTATATTAATACTGAAGGAACAGGAAAAAACACTACACAGAGTGAGGGCTTTTTTAATATTAAACAGATAAATTGTGTTCATTTCAACAAAATTATTACTTATGCACATATGTACTATTTTTCTACAATTTGCAGTTGCTAGTTAAGAAATATTTGTTGTGTTTTCGACACTTACGTTATTCAAAACCGCACTATTTTTGTTGTACTGTGGTGTTTAAACCATCCGTACAGTCTACTCCATATTTCTGTAACTTCTTCTGAGTAACAGATACTGAAGAAATTGAGGTAAATACTTAATTTAAACGTAGCCCATCTTAATGCAAGACTGTTTCTGCAAAAAGCTATATCCCAACTCGAGAAGATCTGGAATGTTCTATCCGAAAGGGAGAATTTGACCGTTTCTGGAATAACCTATAAGAACACCTAAATAACAGGGTTCTGCGGAGTCTATTAGAAAATGGAGGGTACTGTCAGGGCGGATTGAAAGTGGAGGGGCCGCTGTCAGTCCGGTGGTCCGGAGAAGGGACCTTTAATAGCCCAAAGGGTCCGGAAATATTAAATGAGGTTCGGTGACATGCTCCCTTGAGAAAAGTTCAAATACGGGATTTACAGCATTCTCAACACAATAAAAAGTAAAAGTGGAGGACATACACACACACACACACACACACACACACGCACACACACACACACACACACTCCTCCGTTTTGCCCCTGAATAATATATTGATGACTATGGAGTGCGGTTTTCTGATTCATCACTTGGACCAATACCATTTTTTGATGTGAATTTGAAGATGGGATGGGTTTTTCATATATCAATATGCTACATGGATTCTGGCATCGGTTGACCTTTTTACGTGTTTTCTAACAAGCGCTTAGCAGGTGTTGTAACAGTACGGAACAGGATAGAGAACAAACTGTATAAACACTGTTTAATATCGAGCACTCACATCTGCGTACACATTCGTGTAGATGTTTACAATAGCGATATATCCAATGTATCTATCTGTCTTTGTCTTTTTTCTCTCACTCGGTCTTTTCCTCTCTCTCTCTCTCTCTCTCTCTCTCTCTCTCTCTCTCTCTCTCTCTCTCTCTCTTTCGCCCTCCCTCCCGCCCCCTCTCTCTCTCCCTCCCTCCCTCCCGCCTCTCTCTCTCTCTCTCTCTCTCTCTCTCTCTCTCTCTCTCTCTCTCTCTCTCTCTCTCTCTCTCTCTCTCTCTCTCTCTGTCGTTCTCTCTTTCTCGCTCTCATGGGGTTTCTGTTTGTCATTACCCCCCCCCTCTCTCTCTCTCTCTCTCTCTCTCTCTCTCTCTCTCTCTCTCTCTCTCTCTCTCTCTCTCTCTCTCTCTCATCTTTACCATCTTTTTACTTTATATTTTTCCTTCCCAACTAGCACGTACACATACACATATACATATTTTTTTTTTTTTTTAAATCGTATTGAGCAGGGCGGTTTCGAAGTGTCGTAACAACCTATTTCAAACACCAATCCGTCGTGTTTTAAAAGTATTCTGAGGTGTCGTCAAGGAAGCATTATTTTCCTTGCCTAAGACAGTGACACGTGTTTTACACTACAACCAAAATAGCAGCCACTTAGCACGATACTGGGCATGTTCCCCGTCTCCTGCTACGTAACCGAGCTAGCGAAATAATAAACAATAAGAGAGAAAACATGTTTATCACTTGGCTAATCGGCCAATTGGATGATGCTAAATTGCAGTCCTAATGAAGACCATGCGTTCTGTGAGTCCGTCAATGACTCTGAAAGCTTTGATCAGCGGTCGTAATCCATGTTCGGCCCGATCACTTTGCGTGTTGTAAGGTCGGGAGGAACTGTTATTCTTTCAACCACTTTGATCTAAACTTGTGGGGAGATGTTATTTAGATTACAGATCTGGGGCCGTAGCTTCTAGATGTTTAACACACACGGGAAGTGTAGGAGACATAGAAAATAATGTGTGTTGGGCGTGGGGCTGTTTTTGTTGATGTTTCGTTTGGGTTTGGGGGGTTTTGGGGGGAGGGGAGGTGAGAAGCGATTGTTTGCTGTTCTTCTTTTATTGTTGTTGTGGTTGTTGTTGTCGTTGGTGGTGGTGGTGGTGGTGGTGATGGTGGTGGTGGTGATAATAGCCAATGATTAATTAATCAATATGCTCTAGTGGTGTCGTTAAACAGAACAAACTTTTAACTTGTTTCATACATGACAAGACATGCCACGATTTAAAACTATGTATTATAAGATATGACTGAGAAGGAATTGGAAGCATCGTTTTATTACCACTACCGCTTTGATAGCAGCTGTATTGTTTTCATTTGTTAGTATCGGCGGCGTAATGTTATACAAACTGCAGGTACGGCTATTACAGCGAGCCACATTGCTACAGAAAACAGAACCCCATGTGATACTGCGAATATTCACCAGTTTAATCACCCAGGTAAACTGTCAAGAAGCAATCGTACAGGTGATTACCCGCGAGGATTTCAGCCATTCTGGCCATCTACAAACGCGATTGATGCCAGAAACGGACAAACAAAGAACCTCGGCGTTAATTGTCGAAAGGAAACAGGGGTTTCGTTTTAGCATTCCCACCTGACAATCCTGGCGCGCTGGTGCCCGTGCTAGGTGTGTCAGGAACGAGGGCTATCTGGGAGAGTTGTGGGATGTGATTGTCTGGTGGGGGAAACACTCGAGGTGTCTGTAGTTGTGAGATACCTGTGAAGATTAGAATTAAACATTGCGCGGGATTTAAAACACTGGGCAGAAAGGACGGGGGAGATAGTGTAGTTTTCAGTACAATCATCATCTGTTTTCCGTCTTCGATCCAACAAACAGCTTACAGTGTCGTCTGTTCCTGTCTAAGCTTATCACTGAATAACAGAAAGAAGTAACCCTGTAAAATGGCAGATATATGTAGCATTGTCCAAAAGGAGGGCCTAAAACCCAGAGCCAATAGCTGTTAAAGTGACAAACCCTAGTTTTTAAACACTGCAGCGTAATTTTCACTATAGAGCCGTTTTTTTATAATTGTAATCAGACATTACTTCGATTTTATTGTTTTGATTATCCATTTCCGTACATCTACTTCAGATGTGTAATTGGTCATTCTGCTGTGTCCTATACCACGAATTGCATTTTTCATATTAAAAAAACCGAACGTACCTTAATGGTATTTTCCTATTTCAACATCACACTCATGTTTCAAGCTACCCCTGCGCGTGCTGTAACCTCACCGTGGTGCAGGGGTGTAACATTCTCTTTGAGAATGGCCAATACAGCACAAATTGAAGTTTAGAGTAAGATTTGGTGTCCGTAAAATTCTGTGATATTTGTATTTGTATTTTTGCACAGTTCTTTACACTGTTTTTGTTTAAACCTTGAATTTTTATATTGATGTTGATCATCACTTTATTTATTTGCATTACCATAGTTTGACACCCAATAGCCGATGTATTGTTCGTGCTGGGGTGTCGTTCTCAAACTAGGGTCTGCTACTTTAAGCCGCAATAATTTTGAGTATATAAAACGTTTATGTTTAATGTGTGTTCTCTATCAATGAATATTGTTATCTGCGTTGATGAAATATAAAATTCCGTCCCAATGTTTTACATTTTAGTGCAGTGTACAACAAAACTGTCCTGGTGAACGTGAATATTTAAAAAAATCTTTGCTAACTACGTGGGATTAGCCATCACATCAGCGTCACATTAGTATGATACGGCATGGACCCAGTGCCTACCAGTTTGAAATACAATAGTTGCACCCACAGGCCTTACGGGCTCCCATTTGTGTAAGGGGGAGGGGGCAGGCTGTTTGCCCGAATTAAATAAACATCGCCGAATCTGGATAACAATGTTTATTTATATTGGCATTACTGGCAAACAGTTATATTATAGGGTTGCATACGAATCACTGCTCATTTGTACATGGATTACAACTAATATTGTGGTTAGAATGATGAAAATACACGGTGAAAACGTTTCAGGATAGCTCATTTTGCCCGAATATCTCTATCGTTTTTGCCCGAATTTGAAGAATTTTCCCAGCACAAGGATAGGGGGAGGGGAGCAATTCCAACTGTCCACTGTCTCGTACGCTTATGGTCGTTCCGCCTCCATACCACTGAATGCGTGCATTGACCATTCTTATAAGTTGGTGTACGTCCAGTGTAAAAAAAAAAAATATATATATATCGGTAAGACAAGCTAACATACGATTACACTGCGATATATAAACAAAAACAAACCGAGCTGCGGACCACATCATGTACTGTTACCTTCAATATCTCAGGCAGATTGTTTGTGGAAACACAACACTACATAAAACGACTAACACGTGGTTCCTGCGTTCAAAACATTCCCTGCTCTACGTCAATACAATAATAACATCGACCACACATAAGCAAAATCACAAAGCAGTACTGACAGAACCGTGTTATAGAGATAACTCATAGGTAGTGAGTTCGCATCACGATACCGGTTCCAGTCTATGATTAAAATATTCCTAACGGTTCAACAGGGGTGGCTCTTAACAACACGGGCACTGAGATAGCCATAAAACGATCACTCAGTTTACCCTAGTCAAGAATCGTACTGTCAAACTGTAGGTTTTGGAATGTCTTTGATATAGTATATAGTATAATGTTTTATTGTCCTTTGTTAATAATAATATTATCATCAGAATTAACCTGCTTGGCAGCAGCAGATTTCCTCTGTTGTTCTAACCGATTTATCTCTGTTCCCTTGCCAGATAACCCAAGCAGCTAGGTCGCTTGACCAAGAAAGCGTACTTGAAAATGGCTTAAGCATAAGCTTTGAACTAAACTATCCTAAATACCCTGCTGTCTAATAGATGGAGATTTTCTGTTTTTATTGGCTGTTGGTCACTTCATTGTTCCATTTTCTATAATTATTTTTTAAATTCGCTGGCCATCGAGCCTGTATTATTCAGATTAATCCTTCTCTGGAGTATATGATCTACCGGTTTACAGTAATCAACATCAACACACTACGCGACTTGCTGAAATTGCAGAATTTAGTTTCATGGTTATACTTTTTAAACTTCTTAGTAAGATTGCCTTGAATTAAAGGGACATACCCCAGTTTCTAAATACCAAGGCATATTTTTCACTATCAGTGAAATCAAACATTATTTATATTTTATTGTTTAGATTATTCATTTCCGTACAACCGAAGTGTTTCAGGTTATCCTGGTGTTTCTAATACCACAAAATGCTCTTTTTTGTCATATGTTTAAAAACGCACGTACGTCTAAGAAGTAACTGTTATTGAGTCGCGTTTAATTTATTTTTAAGGGTATTTTAACACCACAGACTCTTGTTTCACTCTGTTGTATCAAAAAATTTTACAGGTTTGTAAATTAACCAAACTTAGTGTCCATTTTTACGGGTTGAAACTTGAGTCTAGGTGAAAATTATGCCTTAGTGTTTAAAACCTAGGGTCTGTCCCTTTAAGTGCTATCGAGAAGAGGAAACAAATATACCAAATGCACTGTTTGTCCAAAGCCACACCTAGTAGGAAATATCGTCGTGTCTAAGTAAAGCGGATAAAGAATGCTGAGTGCGTTAGAAATGTGGGAGACTTGGTCGCAAAAAGATCTAGTGACATTTTCAAAGGGTGTCAGACGTTCTGAGTGTATGAGACTGTTTGGACGTAATGTTAATTACCGCTGCAAGTTTAGAATATCGAGGTTAACTAGCGAGAAAAATATTTCTACTCAAACAGACGGGTTTTTTTTTATCGTAAATAATAGTCATGGTCGCAATACTAGGCACTTAAACGATTATAGAGTTACGATTGTTTCGTGAATATGGAAAACAACACCATCAATACTTTTAATTCATATTTGTGCAGGGAGTAAGAGGCCACCAATAGTATTTGTTTAAATTGTCTAGTATAATTCAGATGGATAGTTTACTTTAAGCTCAAGTTTTTCATACTCACATAAATGGCTAAGTCATACAATGTAATTAGTTTTTTTAGGGGTTTTTTTCTTGAAAGGCTAGTTGTATCTGCTAGATGCAATAAACTGTGCGGTGATACCGGAAACCGCGCGAAACCACCACGTGGTTGCCCAGACTGATATTCAAGCAGATGTGGATCCGCGCAACGTTCAAGTTCCTGGTTGACTCCTCCCACCAATATTATTCTTTGCCTTCCGTAAATCAGAATATAATTCAATATTAGCTCTTGTTAAGACATTCCACATGCGGAAATGTCACAGGAGGAATTAATTTTATTTCCCTTGCTTCGAATAAATCGTATTCGTATGGACTCTGTAAAGTGTTAGGTTTCTGTTGCACGAACGGAACATTTTATTTTCTTAATTTGTTTGGCAGAAAGCAGGTAATGGAGAACACGTAATTTTATTATGAAATTAGCAGCAATCCAAA
This sequence comes from Gigantopelta aegis, assembly GCF_016097555.1. Taxonomy (NCBI): domain Eukaryota; kingdom Metazoa; phylum Mollusca; class Gastropoda; order Neomphalida; family Peltospiridae; genus Gigantopelta; species Gigantopelta aegis. The sequence continues at coordinate 8,982,676 of NC_054701.1, forward strand.
CATGTAACGTCAGTTCTGTGCTCGAGTCGTGGTCTCCAAACACGTAATGTCAGTTCTGTGCTCGAGTCGTGGTCTTCAACACGAATACAGCCGGCCACCTATCTGCGTCATAACATCCCAACTCTTTGGTCGTATATGGCATCCTGTATGAACATTGTGCAATTCCACTTTGCAATAAGATTTATCCATTGTAGGAGTGAATCGAGACCTGCCATTGACACATTTCCCGAGGAACTGGGAGGATGCGCCCAATACAGGCGTTCTTGAACCGTCAGTGGATGTAAGCACCTGTAAAATGCACGGGCGTAGCGTGGTCTGAACATGGGGGGTCGAATGTGAAACCAGTGGAGGTGTTTATGAACATTTTCCTTGGGCACCTATAAAAATAGCCTAATATTGGGAAAAAACACTTTTACTTTTAGGCTCTGCTAGACAACAAAGCATCCTCTTTGCAAGTCTTTTTGCATTGCTCTGCGAGATCGCAAATTTGCGAGAGTTTAGTGAATTATGCCCCAGATGTACATGTATATACATGGTCTATTTTCAATACAATCTCAGCGTGTGTGTCCACTGGAGGGTAGTGGAAGGACGCCACTGAGTGTATGTATACATGGTCTATTTTCAACACAATCTCAGCTTGTGTGTCCACTGGAGGGTAGTGGAAGGACGCCACTGAGTGTATACATGGTCTATTTTCAACACAATCTCAGCGTGTGTGTCCACTGGAGGGTAGTGGAAGGACGCCACTGAGTGTATACATGGTCTATTTTCAATACAATCTCAGCGTGTGTGTCCACTGGAGGGTAGTGGAAGGACGCCACTGAGTGTATACATGGTCTATTTTCAACACAATCTCAGCTTGTGTGTCCACTGGAGGGTAGTGGAAGGACGCCACTGAGTGTATACATGGTCTATTTTCAACACAATCTCAGCGTGTGTGTCCACTGGAGGGTAGTGGAAGGACGCCACTGAGTGTATGCATGGTCTATTTTCAACACAATCTCAGCGTGTGTGTCCACTGGAGGGTAGTGGAAGGACGCCACTGAGTGTATACATGGTCTATTTTCAATACAATCTCAGCTTGTGTATCCACTGGAGGGTAGTGGAAGGACGCCACTGAGTGTATGTATACATGGTCTATTTTCAACACAATCTCAGCGTGTGTGTCCACTGGAGGGTAGTGGAAGGACGCCACTGAGTGTATGTATACATGATCTATTTTCAACACAATCTCAGCGTGTGTGTCCACTGGAGGGTAGTGGAAGGACGCCACTGAGTGTATACATGGTCTATTTTCAACACAATCTCAGCGTGTGTGTCCTCTGGAGGGTAGTGGAAGGACGCCACTGAGTGTATACATGGTCTATTTTCAACACAATCTCAGCGTGATTGTCCACTGGAGGGTAGTGGAAGGACGCCACTGAGTGTATACATGGTCTATTTTCAACACAATCTCAGCGTGTGTGTCCACTGGAGGGTAGTGGAAGGACGCCACTGAGTGTATACATGGTCTATTTTCAACACAATCTCAGCTTGTGTGTCCACTGGAGGGTGTGGAAGGACGCCACTGAGTGTATGTATACATGGTCTATTTTCAACACAATCTCAGCTTGTGGGTCCACTGGAGGGTAGTGGAAGGACGCCACTGAGTGTATGTATACATGGTCTATTTTCAACACAATCTCAGCTTGTGTGTCCACTGGAGGGTAGTGGAAGGACGCCACTGAGTGTATACATGGTCTATTTTCAATACAATCTCAGCGTGTGTGTCCACTGGAGGGTAGTGGAAGGACGCCACTGAGTGTATACATGGTCTATTTTCAACACAATCTCAGCGTGTGTGTCCACTGGAGGGTAGTGGAAGGACGCCACTGAGTGTATACATGGTCTATTTTCAACACAATCTCAGCGTGTGTGTCCACTGGAGGGTAGTGGAAGGACGCCACTGAGTGTATACATGGTCTATTTTCAACACAATCTCAGCGTGTGTGTCCACTGGAGGGTAGTGGAAAGACGCCACTGAGTGTATACATGGTCTATTTTCAACACAATCTCAGCGTGTGTGTCCACTGGAGGGTAGTGGAAGGACGCCACTGAGTGTATACATGGTCTATTTTCAACACAATCTCAGCGTGTGTGTCCACTGGAGGGTAGTGGAAGGACGCCACTGAGTGTATGTATACATGGTCTATTTTCAACACAATCTCAGCGTGTGTGTCCACTGGAGGGTAGTGGAAGGACGCCACTGAGTGTATGTATACATGGTCTATTTTCAACACAATCTCAGCTTGTGGGTCCACTGGAGGATAGTGGAAGGACGCCACTGAGTGTATGTATACATGGTCTATTTTCAACACAATCTCAGCTTGTGTGTCCACTGGAGGGTAGTGGAAGGACGCCACTGAGTGTATACATGGTCTATTTTCAATACAATCTCAGCGTGTGTGTCCACTGGAGGGTAGTGGAAGGACGCCACTGAGTGTATACATGGTCTATTTTCAACACAATCTCAGCGTATGTGTCCACTGGAGGGTAGTGGAAGGACGCCACTGAGTGTATACATGGTCTATTTTCAACACAATCTCAGCGTGTGTGTCCACTGGAGGGTAGTGGAAAGACGCCACTGAGTGTATACATGGTCTATTTTCAACACAATCTCAGCGTGTGTGTCCACTGGAGGGTAGTGGAAGGACGCCACTGAGTGTATACATGGTCTATTTTCAACACAATCTCAGCGTGTGTGTCCACTGGAGGGTAGTGGAAGGACGCCACTGAGTGTATGTATACATAGTCTATTTCCAACACAATCTCAGCATGTGTGTCCACTGGAGGGTAGTGGAAGGACGCCACTGAGTGTATACATGGTCTATTTTCAACACAATCTCAGCGTGTGTGTCCACTGGAGGGTAGTGGAAGGACGCCACTGAGTGTATACATGGTCTATTTTCAACACAATCTCAGCGTGTGTGTCCACTGGAGGGTAGTGGAAGGACGCCACTGAGTGTATGTATACATGGTCTATTTTCAACACAATCTCAGCGTGTGTGTCCACTGGAGGGTAGTGGAAGGACGCCACTGAGTGTATGTATACATGGTCTATTTTCAACACAATCTCAGCTTGTGGGTCCACTGGAGGATAGTGGAAGGACGCCACTGAGTGTATGTATACATGGTCTATTTTCAACACAATCTCAGCTTGTGTGTCCACTGGAGGGTAGTGGAAGGACGCCACTGAGTGTATACATGGTCTATTTTCAACACAATCTCAGCGTGTGTGTCCACTGGAGGGTAGTGGAAGGACGCCACTGAGTGTATACATGGTCTATTTTCAACACAATCTCAGCGTGTGTGTCCACTGGAGGGTAGTGGAAGGACGCCACTGAGTGTATACATGGTCTATTTTCAACACAATCTCAGCGTGTGTGTCCACTGGAGGGTAGTGGAAAGACGCCACTGAGTGTATACATGGTCTATTTTCAACACAATCTCAGCGTGTGTGTCCACTGGAGGGTAGTGGAAGGACGCCACTGAGTGTATACATGGTCTATTTTCAACACAATCTCAGCGTGTGTGTCCACTGGAGGGTAGTGGAAGGACTCCACTGAGTGTATGTATACATGGTCTATTTCCAACACAATCTCAGCATGTGTGTCCACTGGAGGGTAGTGGAAGGACGCCACTGAGTGTATACATGGTCTATTTTCAACACAATCTCAGCGTGTGTGTCCACTGGAGGGTAGTGGAAGGACGCCACTGAGTGTATACATGGTCTATTTTCAACACAATCTCAGCGTGTGTGTCCACTGGAGGGTAGTGGAAGGACGCAGCTCAGTGGCAGGACTCTCGCCTGGTGTGTGATGGCTCGCAGGATCGATCACCCCCAATGGACTCGAGTTTTCCCTCTCCTTACTATATATCAATAACAGTGGTATGGACATGTACACAGGAATGTGCATAAAAGATCACTCACTGCATGCTATTTCTCGTTCCATGGAAAAATGTAGTGGGTTTCCTTTCCGTGATTGTGTCAAAATGACCATATGTTTGACATCCAATAGCCGATGATTAATAAATCAATGTGCTCTAGTGGTGTCGTTAAACAAACTTCTTCCCTTACTGCATTTCTAGAGTGGCATGTTAAGATTTCCACTCTCTCGATCAAGTGTCTAATTAACCATATGCTAGGCACCAAATAGTCGTTTTTTAAAATGAGCCGAGACATCGTTAAATAACGATTCCAGTCCATTCCAGTTAGGTGCAATCCATCCAATATAGTTCATCAAATGCAATGGAGACAGACCGATATGTATCATGATGTCTGGTACGTTTCCCATGTTCCACTTGGTCTGATTATTTCATAACGTCGGTGATCAACTGGATAAAATATTAACAGTATTTTATGATGTATAACACTGTACAGTCTGTCTCTTGTACGTATGTGTGGAGGTCTGCTACAAATAACCAACACACCTATAAACCTATTTACTTCATCATCACTAACTTCTAATTTTTGAGACCCTATTTTCACGTCTATCTAAATGATGACATTATTGGCATTCCGGACTTAATGGCGAACTCGCTCTTCTAAGTCGCGCATGTCACTCAATGGGTTTCGTTTCAACACGTGCACCTAATCGTGTTTTCGAAAGTAAAATACTAACATAGTAACATTTCAACAGTGAGTTTCCGACGCTAATTATTATATTCTTCCATATGTCTAGAAAGCTTCAATGTCCTGATTCAAGACTTTAGGAAAATAACAGTTTTTAAAAACGTCTGATTTGTTTAACGACACCACTAGAGCACATTAAATTGCTTCATCATCGGATGTCTAACATTTGGTCTTAGAGAGGAAACCCGCTACATTTTACCATTAGTAGCAAGGGATCTTTTATATGCACCATCCCACAGAAAGGATAGCACATACCACGGACTTTGATATACCAGTCGTTGTGCACTGGGTGGAATGAGACATAGCCCAATGGGCCCACCGACAGGGATCGATCCCAAACTGACCGCGCATTAGGCTTCCTGAATGTGTACAGGGTGACAAACACTACCTCGCCAGTACTTGGAGATAATTGTCGGGAATGCATTTCCAACTCCACCCATTCCCGCTCTTAATCTTTCATTTTTCGTTTCTGTTCTAAGTAATACTTGTAACTACATCTTGTCTTGGCCCTGATAAAGTCATTCATTCCATGCCCGTACAGCCCTTCGTAAACTGAGCCTGGCAGATTAGTAGGGAACACGTTCAATGTTATTTGGCACGTTCACTCGTCTTATCTTTGTGCAATGTGGTACCTGGTAAATGTTTTGTAACATGTCTGTCTGTATTGCAGGGGATTTACGAGAATTAATTTGTCACTGTGCTCAATGAAAGAGTCGCAATCAAATAATAATAAATATCATGTCAAACAGGAGTCGGGATATCCCGTCAAATGGTCCTTCTTTGAAACAACCACCCCGGATACTCAAACTACTTTAGTCCGTCGCTTGTACAACATAAATACAATATTACCGTAGAAATAATTTAGATACAATACGGAACAAGAAAATCAGTAGTGGTGGTGATATAAAAATATTTATAATTTATTTCCGTGCTCATTTTAAAGGTGTTATTTCCATCGAAAGAGGATGCCGATAAGGTGATCCACTTTCGCCATATTTATTTATTATTTGCGTAGATATCAGCGATCGTGACTGTGTACTGTTTAAGGGAAATGATTCATAAAGATCCATTGCTGCTGCGGGGGTACCCTGTGTAGCAGAAGCTAGTTTACGCTCTTATTTTATAGAAGAAATGTCGAAATGATCATAATTTAGATATCAAATGTTCATTGTTTAAATTGTGCTGAAACACATATTCCTTTAAGACCGAAGCGCATTTTTTCTTAAATACAAATTACACAACATTGTATACACGTCAAAGTCAAAATTATGTGCAAAACGAATCAGGAATGATTAAACAGTGTCCTACAGTTAACAGCGAATATTCGAAAAATTAAATATATGTCTAATCAACATTGACAATTTCTTTTAAAATAAAATCAGAATGCTCTCCATAATGACTTAGGAATTCAGGAACAAAGTGTGTGTGATTCAATGTAATGAAAACCATCCAAAGACAACATTCCGTATCCACCGACACGTTGACACGTGGCTTTCCTGTCTTTTATGAGGTGCTTATAAATGGTTTAACTCTTATTACGTGTAATATTTCTCTATTCTATGAATGTCGCTCGTTTTATTTTCTCTCCATCAAAGAGCCATTGTTTCAATATTACACGGAACGTAGGTTGTATTTATCTTCATATTTCTTTAATAGCCGCGCCATGATGCTGTTTCTTCCGTTGTTCCCAATCCATCAGTCGACAGATTGTAGTTCTATCAAATATTTAACCACGGACGCGGATGCTTTGAACATCTAATTAAATTACTGTCGTGACTGTCTGACATGGCTGTGGGTAGATTCCACGATGAAATTGGATAGATTTCTGGACAGGTAAAGCGAAGAAATTGAGCACGCTTGACGTCCAACAACATGTTCGGTTTTTAATTAGCGACGTGCAAGCACGTATAAGAGGCTGGAATAACTGTTGTCATGCGTTTTGTTGTCGCCACACAGAGTTCTGTCAGGATATTTGTATTCTATAGTTTATTTATTTTACGTCATACCGGTATATACAGGAACTTCTTTGATTGTTTTAATGTAAAAAACGATGTTAAGCAGATAATAAAAGGCAGAAATATTCTGCTAATTATTTCATTTTTCTTTTTCAATTTAATACCTTATTAATCGAGACAAGACTATTTAGGTGCATTACAACTCATATAATATTGCGGAACTTCATATGCACCCGTTTGTAAAACAGAAATGGAAGTTTTAAAAATAATTTTAATTTAAAAAATTAAAATATTTTATTTTAAATAACAAATGTAAAATAAAATAATTTTTTTGAATCGAAACAAGAAATAAATAATATCTATACATTTTAGTTGAATCAAGAAATGGATAGATATCTTTAAATTTTAGTTGAAGCAAGAAATGTACAGATATCTTAAATTTTAGTTGAAACAAGAAATAGAAAAATGCTTTAATATTCGTTCTCCAATCTAGACAGTCGTTCCGTGCGTTTAAATGTGTTTCAACGTTGGGCAGTTGCCCAGTGTTTCACGAAAGAAAGTGAAATACGCGACCACTGATTGATCGCAATGGATCCTCTCCATATAGCCTCTTTATATATATGTGTAAATAATGAATGGAAACTACTAATAGATGTTTACCCAGAATATCTTTGGTTCAAACTGTTAATTTAATTAGGTCTAGATGTTTGATTTTTTTGTATGGTTTTTTTTTCTAAAACCGAGGCGGTTACGAAAATAAAAAGTATAAAGAATTAACATTTTCATTTAAAATGTAAACAAAATCGGTTACATTTGTTTGATGTTACATAAGTTGAGCTAAAACCCCAATATGTCTGCTAACGGTAATTTGGTGTTGTATCTCATTCACGTGAGAAACTCAGTCACTGGTCCCTCTCCAATCTACGTGACCTGGTTTGACCTCACGTCCCTGCACGGCGGACTCGGCCAGTGTGTGAACAGGCAAACACAGACGTAAGGTCAGCGGAGTGACACTTTTATTTGGGATCAGCCATTGAAGCCGGCGTCAGTAGACAAATCTTTGTGAAGTCCGCGCAGGTTCCCAGTTGAATGTTGTGTGTACCTTCTTCTCTTCGTTATTTAAAGGATTTCTTTTTTCAAATGTGACATGGTGTGTACTTTGTTCGTTTTAGGGTTTTTTCTTCTATTAAATGAATAAACATGCCATGAAACAATATTGTATAGCACTAGATTCAACCAGTGATTATCATGGCACGATTAGATAGAGATGGAGGCCTCAGACTTGGCGTTTCACAAAACTATGATCGACGTGTAGATAAAGTCACTTCTATGTTAAGTGACAAAGATGGCGGCATCCATTGCCGTTATGTTTATGGAATTCGTCTTTGTACGCAATATTTAGCACGAATGCCCCAATCTGAATAAAAACATTTATTCGTATTAGCATTACTGCCAAACAGCTATATATAGGGTGGCAAACGAATGACAACGCATTTATACATGGATTACAAGTAATATTGTAGGTAGAATGACGAGAATACATGGTAAAAAGGTTTCAGATTAGCAAATTTTGTCCGAATATCTCTACCCCCCCCCCCTCCAATTTGTTTGAGGATTTGATCTAGCAATGGGAAGAGGCAGTTGCTGCACCACCTCCCCCCCCCCCTTGTCGTACCCTTATGGCTTGAATCGTATTTGGATATAAACACATAACTTATGCAAAATATAGTTACAATTAAGCCACACCTCCGCCTCCAACCACCTTTGTAAGCAGCCATTGTCAATATATCCATTCCCTACCGCCAATGGCTGTATGAAGATTTGTGGTACAGCAGTCGTCAAACGTGTATGGAGGTTGAGCCCTATAACCGTTCGGTAGTTGTGGCTGCTTCTAAAATGCAGACTGTGCTCCAAAAACAAAGCATGCGACTCCTAGATTAACAGTTTAATGATGTGTTGACTCGCACGGTGATGCAAGTAAATACTGTTGTCCTCATTCTGTGTGTTATTCTCAATGTTTTTGTTTGCAACGGGGTATCAGGCAGGGCAGAGCAGGGGTGGGCGGGGCTGCAGGGGCTCTAGCCCCATCCCCCTTCCAATAATTCTGAATCAAAAATATTAGTGGTAGTAAATCTTAAGGCAGAGATTAATTTTACTTTTAGACTGTAGGAAATCGCATTTCAGGACTTCTAGTTTTAAAACGTTTACGGGGAAGCATACCCACAAACCCCCTAGAATCTTTGCTTTGCGCCCTCGATCTGTCAGCCCACCCCCAATATCTACATGCTTCCGCTGTGCCTGGGTATAGTGGTGTGGTTTCACATATCTTTCCCCACCCCACCCACCCCCCCACCCCACCTCCCACTACTAAAAAAAACCCATGCATACAAATTAGCTTGGAATCATTTGCATCATCTATGAAATAATTCGTTTGTTTGAACCTCAAAGCTTCATCCTGTTTCTAAAATATCTAACGGTGTTTGAGATTCATCTATCATTTCTCGCCGAAATAATGAACATGGAAACGTTATGCTAACGATTAATCTTCAGCATCACACTACAACATATTAGTCATAAAAACGGCGTTCAAGCCAGCGCTTCCCTTTAGGGCCGTCCCCGAATCAATCACACTGGGGGATGGGTGTTAGAAAAGCAATTATTTGTACACGACTACTACCAAAATAAAACCGCAACCTAAATAAAACTTTATTTACAACAAGTATGCGTGGATATACAAAAAAAAAAAAATAATAAAAAAATACAGCAGGCCCACACGGCATAAACTATGTTAATAATCATGATGTCTCCCGCCTCCCCCATGAAATTAGTATTAGAACAGCCCCAGGAAGCAGGATGAACGTCAGATCTTGGCAGTGTGTCGTGCATTCCGTGTTATATATGAGACGTGGGTTTGGGTGCAGTTGTTCTTTCAATACTTAAACCAGAATTACATAGGGAAACCACAAAACAGTATTCTCAAGTACATGATAATAAACAGGTACTCAGTGGCATGCGGTATGCTAAGTCTCGGGATCGATCCCTGTCAGTATTCACTAATACACTGTATTCTCGGGGTTTCCTGTTATAACCGTTAATCCCCTGCACGTGTATCAACTCTCATGGAAAGAGATATCATTTCTTTTCAAGAGGGCATAACAGACCCTTAACTGCTACTCCAATAAAACATTCTATGTGGAGGAAGTGGTTGTTTTCTTTTCAAGAGGGCATAACAGACCCTTAACTGCTACTCCAATAAAACATCCTATGTGGAGGAAGTGGTGGTTTTCTTTTCAAGAGGGCATAACAGACCCTTAACTGCTACTCCAATAAAACATCCTATGTGGAGGAAGTGGTGGTTTTCTTTTCAAGAGGGCATAACAGACCCTTAACTGCTACTCCAATAAAACATCCTATGTGGAGGAAGTGGTGGTTTTCTTTTCAAGAGGGCATAACAGACCCTTAACTGCTACTCCAATAAAACATCCTATGTGGAGGAAGTGGTGGTTTTCTTTTCAAGAGGGCATAACAGACCCTTAACTGCTACTCCAATAAAACATCCTATGTGGAGGAAGTGGTGGTTTTCTTTTCAAGAGGGCATAACAGACCCTTAACTGCTACTCCAATAAAACATCCTATGTGGAGGAAGTGGTGGTTTTCTTTGATATTCTCGACCATATATCTAACTGTGTGTTTCTTTGATATGCTCGACCATATATCTAACTGTGTGTTTCTTTGATATGCTCGACCATATATCTAACTGTGTGTTTCTTTGATATGCTCGACCATATATCTAACTGTGTGTTTCTTTCACACCTGGAAGCTACTAAATTAAAAACGTGATTCGCAGTTGTTTGATATGTTCTTGAGAAATGAGTTTTTGTTTAATGATACCACGTCGCATTATAAATCGACAACTTTTAGATCTTTAACAATGTCAAAAAGTTAAAGTTAAAGTTTTGTTTAACGACAACACTAGAGCTAACACTACAAAATGCGACTGTTGTATTACTGAGAATTAGATAAGAAACCAACTACGTAGACCTCGACATGAAAAAAAAATGAGAGGAATTATTAATTGCTCCCCTAACTTGGGTTAGAGTCATTTTAGATATTACTATGTTGATACCATATACATCCACGTGCTAAGAGGAGTTAAAAATCACTCTCCTTGAACGAATCTGAGGTGAGTGATTGTGAGCGAGAGTGATAGCTCACCTTAAATGGCGAGGTCTGATTACATGGCTACTTTTACTGTCGTACAGACAGGATAGCACATACCAATGTCTCTTGTTTAAACTTAGCACTAGTTGAAATTAGACAAGAATGGTCGGAGGCTGGATCTTGGGTGAGCCTGCCTAAAACGTCAGTGGATATGGACGTGACAAAGTGTACCCTGACCAAACGAGAATCAAGGATTTTATCATGGGGGAGAGGTAGTAACGTTCATAACGTAGATCGGTGACGTTCATAATCAAGACTCATTACCTTACACAAAGATAAACAGTAAATACTGTTATTGGTCATAACAGGGGAACCGTTCCCCTTCGCCCCCCCCCCCCCCCCCCCCCCAATCCCCGTCTGATCCATAAGAAGATGGCGAACCAGGTAAATGTCCTGTCACTTGGCGTTGAGTTTATTTTGATCGTTGCCCTGTACCAGCCTTTACTAAAAGGGATTTTGTTTCGCTTTGTTTGTTTGTTTGTCGTAAATTGAAAAAAAAGTAATGTAAGGATTTCTCCAGTTGGACTTCAAGAACACCTTTAAACTAAAAGGGGACGTTTTCGTATTTTCGTGGGTTCTGTCCTTGCCTCCCAACAAAGTACCGCCTTGACACAAGCCTAATTGTTGCGTTTTGATTAGGACTTCATATACTGAAACCATGCAAGCTTTTTCTTCTTTTTTGTGTGTGTGTATCTGTTTTTGTGAGATAAAGAGATAACTCAAACAGGGCTATCACTTGGTCTATTACAGAAAGCCAACACGTAGTCTTCGATGTTTTCCTCGCCATTTTGAGAAAGGTGTACAACCGCTTTGGGATCTGCTAGAGTCATTGCTGTGGGTGTTAGCCAAGAAAACAGAAATTAAAATTGTAGACTTAATGTATGCTATATGCTCACGAAACACCTACGAGACGTGTGTTGGAATGTTTTCAAATATTCCATCATTACCATGGGGGATAGAATGTGTTTATAGATATCACGTTTGTAATTAATGTATTTATTTTCACTGCCTTCGGAGATAATTTTAAATCAGATTTAAAGGTGCTTAAATCTTATTGATTAACTTTTGATTTCAGAATTGAACATTACACCTTTAACTATGTATATGTCCATTAAAAATAAATAATCCAATAATTTAATTTAATAGTAGACATTTTTAATGGAGAATTTCAGAGGACGACTGATGAAATTGGGAGCGAACACTACTTAACGTTAAGACAGTCGGATAATGATATTGCCGACAAGTTTGCTGCCTTTCTGCCATGTTTAGGTAGTACTAAACCAAATAACATCCGGCTGGGTCAAAGTTCGAGGTGCACATTAACTTTTTAACTTTTGATAGAGCAGTTAATACCTCCAGTCTTGCCATGTGTGATCAGTGTAACAGTGTTTGTGTTTAATTTAATTTGAACTAGCCGTATCAATGTGCCAACTACCATGCATTGTGCTTGAAACATGTGCGGGGTCCTATTAAAAATAGCCTGACAATATTTGTGCTACCCGTGTTGTCTGATACGAGTAGCTTGACCTCCAATTCTTACTGATTTACTTTAAAGGGACATTCCTGAGTTTGCTGAACTTTTTAAGATATTATCGACTAATAAAGACTTTTAAGTGATTGTAATTGCATAACAAATATATTTTTCGGCATACAATATTAGTGGTTGTATATTAAACGTGTTTCTGGTCGTTCTAATATTTGTACTAGGTTAAATTTAATTTTATTTCCAAAAATATAAAAAAATTCATACGTACGAAATTATTTGAAAACAAAATCCAGTTTGGGCTTCTTACAAATATTAAGGTGATCAGAAACACATTAAATATACAGACACGAGCCGTATCGATGTGCCAACTACCATGCATTGTGCTTGAAACATGTGCGGGGTGTAAACCAGAAAATATATTTAAAATGTAAGTTTAATCGTAGAAATATTTTATTAGTCGGAAACATCTTACAATGCAGAAAACTCAGGAATGTCCCTTTAAGGGTGAGGGGTGGTAGTATTTATATCCATGGTGTATATGTCGATTGATACGCTGCAGGTAGGAGTTTTAGCCACACATGTAACTATTGTCATCTATGCAAGTTGATTCAGTGGCATACGCCCTGTAGCTGCCGACATGAGATGTTGTGGGTTTTCCGTTTTAACAAGAGTTGATAAGACAGGACTCTGTTTGAAATGAACGCCTTTTCGATTACACGGTATGCAAGCACACTACAGTTTCAATATTCCTGAGTTATTTATGCTAAGATTACTTGTGGGGTCAATTAATCTGTAGTGGTTGATAAGAAATAAATGTAAAAATAGCGAAATATGGTACTGTAATTTTGAGCGCCTTTAAGGCATACATAATTATTATTGTTGATGGATACGTTGATTGTCCTGTAAACATAAACCAAAAACCAAACCAACAAACAAACATCAAAACAAAACAAAAAACATAAAACATAAAACATAAAACAAAAATAAAACAAAAAGGGACATTCCCGTGATTGCTCCATTGTAAGATGTTTCCGACTAATAAAATATTTCTACGATTAAACTTACATATTAAATACATTTTCTTGTTTACAATATCAGTGTCTGTATATTCAATGTGTTTCTGGTCGTCTTAATACTTGTAAGAAGCCTAAACTGGATTTTGTCTTCAAATAATTTCGTACGTACAAAAAAAAAACATTATTTAGGAAATAAAATGAATTTAACCTAGTACAAATATTAGAACGATCAGAAACACGTTTAATATACAACCACTAATATTTTATGCAGAAAAATATATTTGACATTTAATTACAATCGTTTAAAAGTCTCTGTTAGTCGATAACATCTTTAAAATTGCAGCAAACTCAGGAATCACCCTTTTAATTAGCTTCAGTGGCAGTCCTCCCAGAAGCAACGTAGAACTGTGTTTTTTCCTAGCAATGAAGTCCTTCTATATGCGAAACACCAATCAGTGGTCAATGAGAGAAATCGTGATCTTACTAAAACTTCATTTGGCTTCCTTATGCAGAGATGCGATTTTTAAAGTGCTAATGGTTTGATCTTTGTGATTTATGTTATTTAAAAATTGGGACGTGTAACAGAACGGAGCCATCCGACACCGATGTCAATGACGGGCGGGACGTAGCACAGTGGTAAAGCGCTCGCTCGATGCGCGGTCGGTCTGGGATTGATCCCCGGCGGTGGGCCCATTGGGCTATTTCTCGTCCCAGCCAGTGCATCACGACTGGTATATCAAAGGCCGTGGTATGTACTACCCTGTATGTGGGATGATGCATATAAAAGATCCCTTGCGAAAAGATATCACTGCAGCAATATGGCGGTACTAGTACAGATACGTTTGAAGGGGGTGATAGTTTGAGGGCCGAACCCCCCACCCCCACCCCACTGAAAACGAAATTTCTTTTTAAAATATATTTCCCGGACAAACCTGAAAAGAACCCTTAATAGTCCAGACAGGTCAAGCTACCCTGGAAAATACATTGAAAAAAAATAATCTTCTTGGAAAAGCGGGGTTCGACCCCCAATACTCCCGCCCCCCCCCCCCCCCCCCCCCCCCCCCCCCCCCCCCCCCCCCCCCACCCCCACCATCCCACAAAACACACGCGCCTGTGTTCCATACTCTTTCCAGCGTTGACACTACTGTCTAAGGTCGTACAATAAGATTGAACTCTCTTGTTTTCTCTGTTTATTCTGTAACCGAGATTGCCTACATGTATTATTAACAACTGCGTGAGAAGAAACACGCAAGCGACTGCAGATTAACCGCACCTGTACACTCGGGGATGTTCTCAATCCGCGCAGTTCCATCACCGTCCGTGATCGCGCCCGAACTCTCGCGAGATTGGCTCAACTAGACCGATTCGAGGAATGTTCGCTCGTGACGTAGCGTAGCGCGAGGGGCGGTATTGCGCGCGCTTATCTTTCTACCTCACAATACGGAGAGTTACCTGTAGTGTTGACTCATGGATAATTCAGTTACCAGAAAGTCGAGTATTGAATCATACGGCTAATGTCAGGTAAGGCTGAGTTTTATAAATCCTACAAATAAACACAATTATTATTTTACACAACATCAAAAAATAATTTTAAAAATAAAAATAATTTTATTTATGTATTCATTATTTTTACACATAATAAATAATATATAATAAATTTAGTTACTCCTCCCTGTTATTACGACCACCCGTCTATATATCATACTATGGTATAGTATAACGAACAAAACACGTGTAATTTAGTATAGCCTATGATATATGTATTTTGATTATAATGTATATATAATCTGTTCATATGAGTATAATTATATACTCATCATAGAGACTGATTTAATTCATTACGACTGACAACTGTTATAAAAGCGTACAATTCAATGTTTATGTATTAGTTTTACAATACAATGTAGTAGCTTGTGTTAAGTTCACAACTTCAAGTTCATATATTTTCCCCATCCCAACCAGTGCTCCACAACTGATATATCAAAGGCCGTGATATGTGCTGTCCCGGCTGTTGGAAAGTGCATGTAAAAAATCCCTTGCTGTTAATGGAAACATGTAGCGGGTTTCCGCTAAGACTACCAAAATGTCAGAATTACCAAATGTTTGACATTCAATAGTCGATGATGAATAAATCAGTGTGCTCTAGCGATGTCGTTAAACGAATCAAACTTTAACTTTTCTTTCTTGCCCAAATAGCTAGGAACCTCAGTCAATGAAAGCGGTCCGGCTTTCTTTGACAGAACTATGCAAAACAAATATACATAAAATAAATATTCTTCTATGAATTTATGTGGGTTTTTTTTATATATACAAACACTTCATCAAAATGTTAAAACAGTAAACAAAGGCGTGAACAGATATCGGCCTCTACAGATGTTTTGATGTGCGGAGAGACAATGCAAGGGCAAGAACGTTTAATGATGATGTAGTGTTTCACAACGCCATCGTCGACCTTTCATCGCCAGCAATTTAAAACAAATATTCTAAATTAAAGCTGGTGCATGTTCTTACAGTTTAACAATCTACTCAGAGGCACAAGTCACAAGCCACAAGTCGACAGTTACAAGGTTACTGGTACTGGTCTTACTTTGGAGATATCGCGTTGTAAGCCCTCCTTAATAATACAGGTCTGATCAGATATTTACGACCATTAATAAATAATTTGTATCCGTTCGATGTCCAAGGTAGATGATATAGATTATTTTATCGCTTTCTTTATACTTCGCTGGTAGGTTACTGGTAAATATGTTGGGAGTAGACGTTTACACCAAGAGTAAACAATGAACTACAATAAACGTTGTTGACATGTCAGTTTCAGATGCATGTCAGTAAGAAAAGTGTAGCACGTTTCTTGGTTGTCATTTGTTTCTTTTGTTCGTGGTTTTATTTGTTTATGTCTATTTCGTTTTGAATTTTATTTGACCTTCAGTATTCTAAATTTATGTTGATAGTATCAGAGTACGTCATCTTCAGCATGTAGCAGGCTCGAATCTCGTAATTACAAGCTTTGTGGGTTTTATTAATTTTTTCCATGCAACATAGACATATTTATATGTCGGTTGATTATCAATAATAAAATGTCCCAGTTTTAAATGTTTAATAGCGGTAATATAGGTATGTTAATATGTTATCCAATCCAATAGCGGGAAACGTTTACAAAACCAGAAATGTTTACACAACCAGCAACACTTAGCTTTCTTTGTAACTGGTACATACCATTGTGAAGCTACTGAACATTTACAGTGCACACTAAACCGATAGTCGATCGGTTCACCATATTTCTCTACCACAGCCCATAGTCCTTTTTATTCTGGGATAATATCTTCAACTGTAAATATTATTTATGGCTCTCTCTCTCTCTCTCTCTCTCTCTCTCTCTCTCTCTCTCTCTCTCTCTCTCTCTCTCTCTCTCTCTCAATGGGCCCACTAACGGGGATCGATCCTAGACCGACCGCGCATCAGGCGAACGCTTTTCCAAGAAGAAAAATGCTGTATCGTATCGTATAGTGAACATATTTACGAGCCTCTGCTCTCTAGAGTGTATTTCACTGTAAGTTTTGAAAAAAAGAGAAGGGGGTGGGCCAAACGACCATCTTTTCTTTGTACGTACAGTAAATATTGATCTGTTTCTCAATGGTATAACATATGTTGACACTACACCTTGTATCATGCACCATTTTAAAAGTACAGCGTAGTGAGACCTTTAACAAATTTGAAATTGCTTAAACGATCGTGTGAGAACTGACTTGACATTGTGTATACATTGTACCACGTGTCGTCTACGGCAATCTTTGTCAAATTAAACTGTTAACACAGCGTCATGTTTTCCCCCAACACAGCTTCATGGTATTTCAACAACTTGCAAACTAATTATATATGCATGTATTAACATTAAACATTAAACATGTTCACTGCAATAATCAGCGGGGAACAGTTTTATCGGGGAGGGGAGCTATTTCTGAAGAGTAATTTATTCCGTACCTTTATTTAACACCCAATAACCGATGTGTTTTTCGTGCTACGGTGTCGTTAAACATCCATCCATCCATTCATTCATTCATTCATTCATTCATTCATTCATTCATTCATTCATTCATCCATCCATTCGTTGTACTCGCTAACTGGTGGCACCGCTGAGGCAGGATACGGCCAGTATTTGGGAGCACCATACCATCACTGCATTGAGAAATGTTATTATGATGTATCAAATTTATTATAATATTTGTACAATACTAAGACCGATGGATGCAACTAAAGTCATTAATATACCATCAATATAGTTTATTATATATTACCTATTAAACATCTAGCTATGAAACATAACAAAGACAATAATTTTATTTGAAACAAAACACCAAATAATTCAAACAAACAATAACAACAATAACAACAATAAAAGAAACATTGGTTTTGAAGTTTTGGACAAACGTTTACAGCGTGAACAATAACAGTGAATATAAAATTTGAAATCAACCAGTGAAACAATTTCAAAGAGTATACGTTAACATTTCAGGGGCCTAATTCACAAAGCTCTCTTAGGCTCTGCTAGACAACAAAGCATCCTCTTTGCAAATCTTTTAGCACTGCACTGCGAGATCGCAAAGTTGCGAGAGTTTGGTGAATTAGGCCCCTGAGTTATTTTGGTTTGCAGTTTACTGGGCAGGAGTCAGAAAGGATTTATTCTAAAATTGTTTAGGATGCTCTGGTGTCCGCATAATCACTGTATTATGTGATGCAAAACATAATAATTTTTTAGAGAAACCCATCACATATAATATAGTAAAAGATACGTAAGCAATACCGTAAACCCCACCACAAAAAAAAAAAGTATGGGAAAGATTTTTCTAAGTAATCAGCAATCATAATATGTTGTTGTTTATACTTATATCCAATTAAGGGTCAAGTACGGTGTCTTGGGCACATACCTCAGCTATCTGGGCTGTCTGTTCAGGACAGAGTGTTAGTGGTTAGTGAGAGAGAAGTCGGTGTAGTGGTCTTACACCTACCCACTGAGTTGTTAAAACTCGCTCTGAGTGGGAGCCGGTACCGGGAGGTGAACCCAGTACTAGGATCTTCACGAGTAATCGGACACGGGCCTTTTGACCGGTGGGCTAACCACTACACCACGGAGGCCGGTGGAATATCTGTTAGTACGTATGCACTCATATACTGAATAAGCCATGCTAGTAATATGGGTATTTTAATTATCTAACATCAAAGCTCATTTTTATTTACTTTTCGATTAGGTAAACAATTTCGGATTTAAATACAGTGTAAAAATAGCAATAAGCTCACACGTAAAAGACTGGGATGACACAGGTGTGTTAAGAATAATATACCTGTAGAATCCACTAGTATAGATGTGGGAGGGTGAATTAATTCTCTCATTGTTGCATGGCACGCAGCTCGGTCTCTTGACGATCACGTGACCGTACAGACAAACACCACGCTAACCGAATGACCTCATCTTCAAATACCAGTAGTATTGTACAGTCCGGCAATATTAAAGTGTGACGATCACAATAAGTACCTCGGTATTATACTGGGGTTTATATTAAATCCATTGTTATAGTTAGTATTTCTGAAAATATCTTTTGTGGAATTGTATAGTAATTAATAATGCAGTAAGCCAAAACCAATACTGCTAAGAAGACGAACATTTTATGGCAATGTAATAAAACTATACTGACTGATAATATAGCGCATCTTTCAAGACAGGAGTTAAAGACAACTGCTGCTGTATATAGTTATTGTTATTAAAGGCGGCACGCGGGATTTGACCCGTTTCAAGTTAATACTGTTATATCAAAAAGCATGGTATGCTGCGTCCTGTTTGTGAAATATAGACAGAACCATTTACATAGGCTGTTATTCAGTAAGAATGGCATGTGTGAAACGTGTTTCACTGTTCACCATTAGATTCCAAATAGCGGTAGTTTCAAAATGAGCTGAGGTGTTCTCAAAACATTGCTAATCGATGTATCCTGAACAGGAAATGCCCATATCTTAACATATTGGGGGGTTTCATGATAAAGCGAATTGTGTAAACAGACTGTCATAAGGTAGTACTATACCAAATAACTTCCGGCTGGGTCAAAGTTCGAGGTGCACCGAACTTTTGATAGAGAAGTGAACACCACAAGTCCTGTGATTGGTTATAAATGTGAGTGTGTTGGTTGTAAAAAATAATAGTTTCATCTGGGTAAAATAAATGTGCAATTTTATTTCATCTAGTACCAATGTGTCAAGTAGCCTTGTGCTTGAAACATGTATGGGGTACCTGTAAAAAAAAGTACTCAAATTTTGTGCGAAACTAGGGTAGTCATAGACGCTACCCGTTATCTCAGAAACGAGCAGCTTGACCCCCATTTTTTTCTGATTCACTTTAAGTGTAAGGGGTGGTAGTATTTATATCCGTGGCGTTTATGTCGGTTGATACGTTGCAGGTAGGAGTTTTAGCCGTATATGTTACTATTGTCGTCTATGGGATTTGATTTGGTAGTATACACCCTATAGCACATATTCAGTGCATAATAAAAAATATTACGATGTTGTCATTTTATTTAATTAAACTATACTGGTTGATTAATTAGCCATCACTCGATCATGCAAGTTCACAATGACCTTGACCTTGACAATAATCTCTGTACATGGCTCTGAATGGAGTTTGAATCAAAGTTAGCACTGAAGAAAAGTTGGTTTTGGCCTATAATTCATACTGTAAAGATTTCAATAATTTCTTTTTACATGGTATTTGACTTGCCATATACAACTGCTCTTAAATATGGTATTATATATAGGCAACCTGAACTAAGATTTTAATAGCAATTTATTTTTATATTAAAAATAGCATGTGCCAATAGTGGGTTAATGTCTTTAGTTTCCATTAACATTGTTAATTTTGTATGTATGAAATTCTGAAAACTCAAATTTGTAAAGAAGTTGATTTTTATTGTCATTTTGACATATTTATAGGGTGCTAAGTTATAGTTCAGACAAATTTGTAGTTTTGTGCAAAATTTAAAGTAAATGTGAAGAAAAACTTTACCAAAAACATAATTAAATTTGTTGTCACTATTGTGCCTTCTGTTCTTATTTGTACATAACAATAAGGTTGTTAAACATATACTTAGATCTCCAGATCATTTTTTTTTCCTTAATAATCACTTAGTTAGCTCTCATGAAAAGCATTTTGAGTTTATACTAGATTCAGAACCAATTTTTTCAGATTTGATTATCTGCCTTGGATTAAGTTGATAATTTATTTTATTGTTAAAGCTGTATTACCTAATGTTACTAGCTAAATAAAATGTTGGATTACAGATTGTAGGAATACATCTAATGTACATATTGTATTCATCCGGATTAGAAAATAATGCAAGAAAATAGATGTTCGGGTAATTTTGTCATTTAAAAATAGTTTTTTTCAGTAATTAATCAAAAATAAATGTGTTAAACCTGCATGATTATTCCAGATATCACAACTATTAAAACCTCCAACTACAGTAGGCTATAAATAAAATATAGTCAGGAATACTGGTGGCTGCCAATGGTTTTGATGGTTCATTATGAAAATCAGCATGGCCGATGGATTTGAAATTCCCACACCTGGTAACTTGAAGACACCCACACCCACCATACAGGATTTCCTCCCAACACTAATGTTCAGGACATTAAGTCATTACTTCATACAGGTACAGTCATGTTTGTGTTTCCTTCCTCAGACAGTGTATTTTTTTTAATACTGATATTTCTTTGATGTGCCTGTTAAGGTCTTCATAATCTAGGGGTCAATCAAGTGCATGTGTTTTAATGGAATTCTTTAAAGGGGTAGAGGTACTCTGACTATCTTTGTTGTCTCTACATATATACCTGAGTACACACACCCAACTGAAAGTAAATATCTTCAGGAGTTTTATTTTAAAACATTTTGTTGTTTAATATGACATATTGCATTTGTACAAAACTATATGCAATATATATGCTTTTTGAGGTGTACATTATATTAGGTTGCACTGTAGAAACAACAGTTTCAGTGAGGTTGTCAGTTTATGTCAGAATACACCAGATCCTGGTTGTCATAAAGACACATAGCTGGACACTTTTTGAAAAATGTATGTTATCAGTATAGGTAGTACTATACCAAATAACTTCCGGCTGGGTCAAAGTTCGAGGTGCACCGAACTTTTGATAGAGAAGTGAACACCACAAGTCCTGTGATTGGTTATAAATGTGAGTGTGTTGGTTGTAAAAAATAATAGTTTCATCTGGGTAAAATAAATGTGCAATTTTATTTCATCTAGTACCAATGTGTCAAGTAGCCTTGTGCTTGAAACATGTATGGGGTACCTGTAAAAAAAAGTACTCAAATTTTGTGCGAAACTAGGGTAGTCATAGACGCTACCCGTTATCTCAGAAACGAGCAGCTTGACCCCCATTTTTTTCTGATTCACTTTAAGTGTAAGGGGTGGTAGTATTTATATCCGTGGCGTTTATGTCGGTTGATACGTTGCAGGTAGGAGTTTTAGCCGTATATGTTACTATTGTCGTCTATGGGATTTGATTTGGTAGTATACACCCATAATGGGTGTAAAATGTTCAAACGTAATGATTGTAAATAAATTAAACAACTCTAAATTAATATTCGTCTTTCTTTTGTTGTTAAGTATACTAAGCTATACATTCCGAACCGACAGGGCCGTACTTAGCATTAAATAACGTGTGTGGTGTGTGTGTGGTGTGTGTGTGTGGTGTGTGTGTGTGTGGTGTGTATGTGTGTGTGTGTGGTGTGTATGTCTGTGTGGGGTGTATGTGGGGTGTGTGTGTGGGGGGTGTATGTGTGTGTATGTGTGTGTGTGGTGTGTGTGTGTGTGTGGTGTGTGTGTGTGGTGTGTGTGTGTATGTATGTATGTGTGTGTATGTGTGTGTGGTGTGTGTGTGTGTGTGTGGTGTGTGTGTATGTGTGTGTATGTATGTATGTGTGTGGTGTGTGTGTGTGGTGTGTGTGTATGTGTGTGTGTGGTGTGTGTGTGTGGTGTGCGTGTGTGGTGTGTGTATGTGTGGGTGTGTATGTATGTGTGTGTGTATGTGTGTGTGCGCGTGTTTGTGTTTGTGTGTGTTTTTGTGTTGGGGGGGGGGGGGTACTAAAAGAAAATCACGACACGCTAATATAGGGCAATTTTGTTAGTTTAGAAAATAGGACCCTTGTAAACTGTAAAGACACTTTTGTTTCACTCCTGTTTTCTCTTCCCCATATTTACGACCAATACTACATGTCCATTTGCCTTGCGTGTCAGTTATACAGCAAAAAAACTGTAAACACTGTGATGGGTTATTGAAAACAACGGAAGCTATGTAAAACGTTGAAAACACCGATTAGAGATACTAGACGTCGGGATCGGTCAGTACTGATACGAGTGCCTGGGATTGGCGGGTCGTCTCAGAACACTGAGTGCTGTACGCTGGTGCGCCACGATTGGCATATTAAGATGAAGTTAAACTTAGTATCATCATTACGCTTTACAACTCATCTGTATCAAACTCTGAGGCTGTGATGTCTGTTACGAATCTGCGGAGAAGTGTGTACACTACTACAACACCCAGTGTTGCTCATTAGGAGGAGCGGGTTTACGGCTGCACCAAGTTCCTCTGTCACAATGACCCTGTAAATTACCTCACATCGTGCTGGGTTGGTGTCAAGACAGTAGTAGACGTAACTCGAATCATATATTACATGTAGTATATTAACCATAGGTTTCTGAGGGCGTTCTTGCAAGAATGCTAGTCTAAAACATTTGTTCAAAAAGGAAAAATAATATGTGTGTGTGTGCGCGCGCGCGCGTGTGTGTATTTGTCTGGCTCTCTCTCTCTCTCTCTCTCTCTCTCTCTCTCTCTCTCTCTCTCTCTCTCTCTCTCTCTCTCTCTCTCTCTCTCTCTCTCTCTCCGTGTGTCTCTCTATCTCACACATACAACATATAGACGCATGCAAACTAGTATGAAGCTCATATGTTGCACTATTATCAAAAGTAAGTAACTTAACAAGTGTGGCTATTCAAACAGTTTGTCATGGGTAGGACAGTTAAAGGGACATACCCTAGTTTTAACCCGTGAAAGTTAAATACTAAGTTTATTTAATCTACAAACCTATAACACATTTGGATAAAGTTACAATTGAGTAAAACACGTGTCTGTGACTTTGAAATGGTTAAATACCCTATAAAAATAGACTAAAACTCGACTCTATAACTGTTACTTCTCAGACGCACGTGCGTTTTTAAAAATATGATAAATGCATTTTGTGATATTAAAAACACCAGGAAGACCAAAATCACTTCGAATGTATGGAAATTGATAATCTAAACCATAAAATCTGAGTAAAGTATGATTTCAGTTATCAAAAACGGCTATAATAGTCAAAAATATGCTTTAGTGTTTAAAAACTAGGGTATGTCCCTTTAATGTGGACGCTCTATTCCAAGTTGGGCGGGATTGAGCTCAGTCGGTTAAGTGCTCGGTTGAGCTGCTTGCGTCGCAGGATCGAACCACCTCGGTGGATCCATTCAGCTGATTGGGGTTTTTCTCGTTCCAACCAGTGCACCACAACTGGACAAAGCCCGTGGTATCTGCTTTCCTGTCTGTGGGAAAGTGCATATAAAAGATCCCTTGCTGCATTAGAAAAAAATGTAGCGGGTTTCCACTGATGACTACGAGTTAGAATTACCAAATGTTTGACATTCAATAGCCGATGATTAATTAATCAATGTGTTCCAGTGGTGTCGTTAAACAAAACAAACTGCATAAACATTGAATTTGCTTATCCCGTTCTAGCCATCATTTCACGGCTGGAATATCCAATGATTTGGTATCGTCTGTCCTCACTCAATTAAAAAGAACAGCCTATGTGGCTGTTTCGTTTCATCATACTCTCAACGGGGTGGGACGTAGCCCACTGGTAAAAAGCGCACCTGATACGCGGGCGGCCTAGGATCGATCCCCGTCAGTGAGCTCATTGGGTCATGTCTCGTTTCAGCCAGTGCACCATGATTAGAATATCAAAAACCGTGGTATGTGCTACCCTATTTGTGGACTGGTGCATATAAAAGATATTTTGCTAGTTGTGAAAAAATGTAACGGGTTTCCTCTCTAACATTATATATCAAAATTACCAAATGTTTAACATCCAAAAATCGATCATTAATAAATCAAAGTGCACTAGTTGTGTTTTAAACAAAAACAAACTTTAACTAATCACCCTTCTGAACAGACCGGCCTCGGTGGTGTCGCGGTTAGGCCATCGGTCTACAGGCTGGTAGGTACTGGGTTCGGATCCCAGTCGAGGCATGGGATTTTTAATCCAGATACCAACTCCAAACCCTGAATGAGTGCTCCGCAAGGCTCATTGTGTAAGTGTAAGCCACTTGCACCGACCAGTGATCCATAACTGGTTCAACAAAGGCCATGGTTTGTGCTATCCTGCCTATGGGAAGCGCAAATAAAAGATCCCTTGCTGCTAATCGGAAAGAGTATCACATGAAGTGGCGACAGCGGGTTTCCTCTCAAAATCTGTGTGGTCCTTAACCATATGTCTGACGCCATATAACCGTAAATAAAATGTGTTGAGTGCGTCGTTAAATTAAACATTTCTTTCTTTTTTTTGATTTTGAAAGTGCTAATGGTTTGATCTTTGTGATTTATGTTATTTAAAAATTGGGACGTGTAACAGAACGGAGCCATCCGACACCGATGTCAATGACGGGCGGGACGTAGCACAGTGGTAAAGCGCTCGCTCGATGTGCGGTCGCTCTGGGATTGATCCCCGGCGGTGGGCCCATTGGGCTATTTCTCGTCCCACCCAGTGCATCACGATTGGTATATCAAAGGCCGTGGTATGTACTACCCTGTATGTGGGATGATGCATATAAAAGATCCCTTGCGAAAAGAGTAGCCCATGAAGTGGCGACAGCGGGCTTCCTCTCAAAATCTGTGTGATCCTTAACCATATGTCTGACGCCATATAACCGTAAATAAAATGTGTTGAGTGCGTCGTTAAATAAAACATTTCTTTCTTTTTTTCCAATAGCCGATGATAAGATAAAAAATCAATGTGCTCTAGTGGCGTCATTAAATAAAACAAACTTTACCTTCTGAACAACCAGCCACTAATCCGGGGTTGCATGTCACAGACAGCATACTTAAAAAGAACGAACGTTTTATATCCATACCAATGTTCAACAAAGAGTGAATGTTTTTTCTCTTTTAAACCATAAGCGTGGGAGATGGGAGGGGTTAAGCCCCCCCCCCCCGACACACACACCCAACCACTACCCCCCCCCCCCCCCCCCCAACCCCCACCCCTGGAGCTGGAGCAAACCTTCACGTTCAGGCAAAAATTATAAATATTAAACGTTCGGTCAAAATGAGCTGGCCTGAAACCTTTTCATTAAACTTAGTTGTATAAATGCTTGGTGATTCATTTGGAAACGTATATAGCTTTTTGATAGTAATGTTGTTACCCAGAGTCGGGCATTTCCGTATCACCCCCCCCCCCACACACACACACACACACACACACACACACACCCACCCCACACACACACACACCCCACACCCCGCTCCCCAATTGGGTGTCCGTAGGCCTATATTCTTTACATGTGCTAGTACTTTACCCACTGTTAAAAGGTTTACATCAAACATAACTTGAACGTCATTTCAGAAAAGAATTGATTTATGAAATCTCTCCTAATAGCTTGTCATGGAGATGTAGACAGTTTATTTTGATACTGCAAGATCAAACCGTTTGTAACCAATTTACACTTCAGGTAAAATATCTTCAAAGACAAACTCGCAACTTTATTACAGTAGTATTCGAATTCATAAACGCAGATTAGCTACGTTTAAACTTCAAAAGACTTGGAAAAAACGATCCGCGATCATTATGATAAAAATAGTATATAAAACATATTTATATTGCTGAAGTCGACAATATCGTGAAGCATGTTACACGTTACTAACTTATGACCATTACAGAACATTATCTCTAGTACTTTTGCTGATTACTCGATTTTCTATATCCTTATTTTTTTTCATAATGATATACTAAATATGTTTTATTTGTTTTGTTTTGTTTGTTTGTTTCGGGGTTGGTTTTTGGGGGAGCTTTTTGTTGGTGGTGGTGATAGTGGTGGTGGTTGTAGTGGTGATTGGTGTGTGTGTGTCTGCATGTGTGCGTGCGTGTGTGCTTGTGTTTATTTCATGTATTTTGTGATGTTTTGTTTTAATTTCGTTTTTGTTTTGTTTTATTTTTGTTTCATTTTCTGTTTATTTTTTTAATTAACCAATTGATCACCACTACTAATACCATCATCACCACCACCACAACTACTACTACTTTTATAATTATTACTGCTGCATATAGTAGTAACAACAATAACATATTTGGTGTATACCCGTATATATAATAAATAAAGAAATAGTATTTTTGAGCATTCTAGCTATCCAGACACCCTTCCCAGCCCTCCCACTCCCGAAGGAAGTTTGCACACATTACGTGCAACACGGAAGATGCCGTACTGACATTACGTAACATGCAGTTAGGACCTCGCATGTTTAGGTGTTGCGTTCACCGCGACGTATCAACCCACACAGGCGGCTACCGGTTGTAAATGTAAACACACGAGGTGTGTCCGTCCTGGTTCCTAACTTGTTTAAACAGCTCGTCGAGACACTAACTAAACAAGCAAACATTGATAGGAATAATGTACTATCTCTCATCGTTATTTATCATAAACAACTATCTTTTGGTTTGAATGTTAATCTATGAAAGTGTTTTTACCATCTCTCATCGTTATTTGTCGCAAACAATGATCTTATGGCCCGAATGTTAATCTTTGAACGAGGTTTCCTCCCACTATCCCAGTTTAGTGTATTAGTATCGTAAATATTTAACACACAACAGTTTCGAAGGTAGGGGTCATCGCAACATAACGATCAAGAAAAGCTCACGAATTCCACCTTTTGTTTTCGTATAGACGTTGGTGTGTAAATATAAGACTTTGTCGCTGGCTCAATTTCTATAATAGTCAGAATGTACGTTTTCTCAAAGTGAAATGTGTAAGAGAATAATCACTGGTAAGTTGAGATTATTTAAGATAATGCAGAATGGCATTAAGAGTGGTCTTAGTGTTCTTAACGTGTCGGGAATGGACACAACGTCTCCAGGCTGTAATTGGTGAACACAGGGTCGCAGCTCTTAGTTATCGTTCCTATGTCCTGTACAATAGGACGTGTCATGCTATTTGATATATAAGTCTGGTAATAGTGTATTGAATGTACCTATACTTCATTTAAATTTGTTATGTGGGGGCGTGTTTTTATGGGAGGGGCGTGTTTTTAGGGGTGGGGTGTGTTTTAGGGGAGGGGCGTGTTTTATGGGTGGGGCGTGTTTTTAGGGGAGGGGCGTGTTTTTAGGGGTGGGGGCGTGTTTTGGGGGGTGGGGGTCTTCTTTTTCAAAATAAAATAAAAAGAGATTTCAAAATAACAGAAATTCATTTTGCTTCAAGTCGAATTGAAATAAATGTATATATGGAGGTTGATACAGGGTAAAAGTGACCACCTATACAAGTAGATGTTTTGTATTGTTAAACGACACCACTAGAGCACATTGATTTATTAATCATCGTCTACTGGATGTTAAACATTTGGCAATTCTGACTCGTTGTCATCAGAGGAAACCCGCTACATTTTTCCTAATGCAGCAAGGGATCTTTTATATGTACTTTTCCACAGACAGGAAAGCACATACCATGGCCTTTGATCAGTTGTGGTGCACTGGTTGGAACGAGAAAAAACCCAATCATTTGAATAGATCCACCGAGGTGGTTCGATCCTGTGACGCAAGCACCTCAAACGAGCACTCAACCAACTGAGCTAAATCCCGCCCCTATACAAGTAGAAGTGGATTTAAATCTAAGAATGGCCCATTCCGGTGTCAGGGGCGCGGTTTGGCTCAGTCGGTAGATCACTCGCCTTAGGTGCTTGGGGCGTAGGATCGAACCTCCTCGGCGGACCCACTCAGGTTTTATCTCGTCTCAACCAGTGCCCCAAGACTGGATATCAAAGCCGTGGTATGTGCTGTCCTGTCCATGCGATTATAAAAAGTTCCTTGCACAACATGTAGCGGGTTTTCTCTAAAGCTTAATTAATCAATATGTTCTTGTGATGATGGAGGAACGTAAACTGAAGAATGTTTTAAAATAAGCTTTACTGAATAATATAGCAGGTTTAACTGTGTTTTTAGAAGTTTGCTTTACGCCCGTGTCCACTAAGCCTACGGTTCCAAGATGATGCAGCTAATGTTATAACATAGTATTACAATGTGTACCACACGTACAAGGTATTGTGATGTATAATGAGAATACATTTACAATAATTACTGTTTTGCATTCCAGTATTTACCATTGTTACACTTTTCACAAAATAAACTGGAGAGAAAATAAACGTAGGTCTTCGAAATTGTATTAATTTGCTGACGAGGTAAAGCATTCATCTAATTTGAATGACTATATTTGATAACTAAATTAAACTTGAAGAGACAAAAAAATAATACCGTAATAAATACATAAAATAATATTTAATAACTGTGATCTTTTGAATCTATTCGTAAAAAATTAATTATGTATTGACAATTTGTTGATTTAATAACGTCATTAAACTTGAAGAAGAAAAAATTAATGCCTTTTAAAATGTTCATAAATATTTAATTCAGAATCAAAGAATGCATTAATAATAAAATACAATAATAATAAATTCATTAACACTAGATATACATGTAAAATATAAAAACCTTTTAAATCTGTACCTGATAGTAAACATTTACTCGCGAATCAGCTATATTAACGACCAAAACGTCAAGAATTACTTTTGGTCTGTTCACGTTGCAACGCGTGTGTTAATATTTACGGTATGGCGCATTTTAACGATCGGTGTTTGATCGCGAGGTTTACAATGTCGAGTGGTAAAAGAGAGTTCTTGTTGGTATCAGGGCATTAGGCAGACCTCAGATCTAAACAACTCCCAGCCCTAGGTCGTATCTTGTAGACGTGTGCTAGTGGTTTAGCGCTCTTCAATATGGTCATCAAGATAAACAAGGTAATGTTGATGGGTCTGTCTTTTCATAAAATAATTGGTTGATCTGTCGTATGGATTATTCCAGAGATGGCAATATGGTGCCTGAAAGTGAAACTTAAACTATTGTTTACTGTATCTCGACTGACTTAAATACTGCCCCGACCAACTTTTAATTGTTACTTTAATTCACTTTTTTTTCTCTTTTTTTTTTTATAGTAATGAAATACCTACAGTTACAGTCCATGGTCCAGTTAGTATAAAATACTATTCTATTGTAAATACGTCAGACCCGCTGAAGTTTAATTTAGATCCCTGGTGTGTCTGCTTTAATACCAGATTTATTTTATGATTTTTGTTTTCGGTATAGGAAAATACTCTTAGCTTTTCGATCTATCATTTGTGGAGAAGATCTATCACTTGTGGAGAAGAACCGGCCTCGGTGGCGTCGTGGCAGGCCATCGGTCTACATGCTGGTAGGTACTGGGTTCGGATCCCAGTCGAGACATGGGATTTTTAATCCAGATACCGACTCCAAGACTGGTACCATAGTCAAATGGTTTATCATGCACATTCAGAGCAAGCTGTTACAGTGCACGCCTGTCGTGGGCAAGTTCTGACTACTGCCAGCTCGTCCGTCCAGGGCCCCGTTCCACGAAGCGATCATAGCGCTACGATCACGATAAAGTAGTTATGTACTTACCACTAAGACCACCTTAAGTAGTTATGTACTTAAGGTGGTCTTAGTGGTAAGATCGCTTCGTGGAGGAAAGGGTTGAGGGAGGCAGAAGGCGTGATCGCACACACTGACAGGTACAAGGTAGTACAGGCAGCCCGATCGGGGGTTGGAATGTGCGAGGGGGTGTTTAGGGGTTCGGAACTTGCACTGTTTGTCTTAGGACCGAGCTACAGGTACTACGACCCTTTTATATAGTTTTCGTTTCTAATTATCATATGTATAATTTACCAACATTGTCGATTTCCTGCTAAGAACCAGATGCCAGGCATAATGTTAATTACCTCAATCAAGATGTGTTTACTGTTAGTCTACGGGCAACTACACAACAACCTATTTTCTCTGACTGAAGGACGGGGATCTAATCGCGTGGAATACTCCCCGCGTCTTTCTAGCAGACCACGACAGGCTGGAGGCAGAACATTGGTGGTAGAAATTCAACACATTGCCACACGGTCGTGTGTTAGAAAAAACGAGCGGAATGTTGGGCTAATCACACCTCAGAATATTTTAAGCTACGGTTATTTGGTTAATAACAGTGCATATGTAATACTATTAATATTTGAACACTTGATAGAGTGAGAGAGAGAGAGAGAGAGAGAGAGAGAGAGAGAGAGAGAGAGAGAGAGAGAGAGAGGGGGAGGGGGAGGGAGAGAGAGAGGGAGGGGGAGAGGGAGAGGGAGAGAGAGAGAGAGAGAGAGAGAGAGAGAGAGAGAGAGAGAGAGAGAGAGAGAGAGAGAGAGAGAGACAGAGACAGACAGACAGACAGACAGATATGTATATACCATCTACCACATAGTACATAGGCTCCGTAAACCGAAAAGCAGCACGCGGTTTTTGTACATAGACTTGTCACAGCGAAAACGATACATGTGCTATGATAAAGAAAAAAGCCCGAGTCCATACAGAGAAATCGATACTGCGCCCCATCGTACCTCAGTCGAGCACTCTACCACTGAACCACATCTCATGGTAAAGCTTGCTAATATTACTAATGTGATGACGGTGTTTTAATGTATTGTCGTGTTTTAATGTATTGTCGTGTTTTAATGTATTGTCGTGTTTTAATCAAACTGAGGTGGTCACAGGCGGATTATTGAATTACCGTGAAATGAAAATCAACCGCCGCCACACATAATTCTCTTACGGAACGGAATAATTTATCACAGACAGGATAGGACATACCACAGTCTCGTGTTCTGAAGACCAACGTTTAACTAAAATAATAAAAACCGAATGTAATGTTCTTTAAAATAAGAAAAAAGTTTTTTTGTTTAACAACACCACTGGAGCACATTGACTAATTAATCATCGGCTATTGGATGTCAAACATTTGGTTATTTTGACTCGTAGTCATGAGAGGAAACCCGCTATATTTTTTCTAATGCAGCAAGGGATCTTTTATATGCACTTTCCCACAGACAGAAAAACACATACCACGGCCTTTGTCCAGTTGTGGTTGGACTGGTTGGAACAAGGAAAAACCTAATCAGTTGAATGGATCCACCGAGGTGGTTGGATCCTGAGACGCAAGCACCTTAATCGAGCACTCAACCGACTGAGATAAATCCCGCCCATCTTTAAAATGAGATTTCCTTTTTTCCACACTTCATTTCCATCATACTTCAAGAAACGTAATAGCTGCTACTTAAACACATATGCAGAGCGTATAGGAACTTTTTTCTTTTTTTTATCTCACAGCTTTTTTCTTCGTTGCTTTGCTTCTGTTTTTTCTCCCGAGGTGTTCGGTGTGAAATATTAACTGAAGGTGCTAGCAATTAACTTCCGCTAAGTATCAGTGAGGCATCAGAAAGAACTAGCCGTCGATCTAGTTACTGCAATATGATGCTTTCATACGATCATAATGAGTTGCGTAAATAACTTCTTTTAAACTCATTATGTTTGAACTATTTGTACTTTCGTGGATTATTGGCGTAAAACCACGTGCAATTAAAGTTATTAAAATCCTGCTTTGATCGTGTAAAAAGCGGGAGTCGAACAAGGGCCATTGCTATCTCCTTGCTTTTTGGTGTTGCAAGCAAAGTTCAGTATTGGTTAAGTAGAAACGAAATTCGACAGCACATTCTTGTAAACTAGGCGTTAAGAAATCTGTACCGGAAACAACATAACACTAGATCGACATTGCGATGAACCATATCTTGTTTGTGTGTGCATACCTGAGTGCTTCTAGCTCGTTTTTTTATTTACTTGTTTCTTTTCCTTTCTGTCTGCTCAACCGTATACAGTTTCCACAACATATTGGCAATTAACGTCCAGCCGATAATAAAACACAGGTGGATTCAAGGAATTAGTTGAATAAAAATAAAATAACATTATCGTTAGTGCAGGCATTTAGTTATTAATTTAAAAACAAAATCATTGTTGGTGTGTGAACTTAGTACAAATGTAACTTAATATATGTTCACATAGCAGGCATTAGGCTTTTAATTAGAAACAAGTGTAGTCAAGTGGCATCAGGTGACAGCAAGTTTTTGTTTAATTATGACAAACGACTTACTCTTAAGGATTGGTAGCAAGAGGTATGATTAGAAGTCCGTTCCGTCTCAAAGGTAGGGCGGTACATTCCACAACCATTAAGCTTTAGAACTCCAATTTAGTTATTAACTGGACCTAGCAATTTTTTAAAGAATGAAAATAATATACTATAGTCCTGTTCAATTGTTTAGACCATAAGATTTTTGCAAATGTTACGTTTAATTCCTATTCAATCCTTGTTTTCTGTACATTTGCATGAAAACAAACCCAAACCCCGACAGGTTTTATATACAATTCATCATCTAAAATACACGAAGTTGACTTATTTCCATTTTACAAAAATCTTTGTGTATTTCGCATAAAGGTTCGTTCTCCTATAAATAACTACAGCTATTTGCATAACAAAAGCATCACTCTATAGTGTGTTTCAAACTAATGTTCTTTTCCACTATCCTAGCGGAATATATTGTAGTGTGACCTATATTTAAGAAACAATTTGGAAACACAAGTCAATAAACAATTCAGGCGGATTCAGGCTGGGAGTCCAGGTGACACGCCCCCCTCTATTTTTATCAAACAATATATATTACAGAATACACACAAAAATGAAAACTTATCCCATCTACCTGTTCAAAAGCAACAACGGGTTTAGGGCCCCCGCTATTAAAAAAACTTCTGGATCCGCGCCTGTAATATGTCATTAATGTATTGTACTGATACAAAAATAAATACGTTTGGGTGTTATTGGGGATAAAACACTGTACAATAATTATACCATAGGTTGATACATTGTGACTGTCAGGTTGTATGTCCATGAATAATATATAATACTTATTATTTACTCATGCACGGGCAAGTGTTCAGCTGAAGGCCACGTTCCCTTTTAGTGAGGGGGTTGGGGTGAGGTCTTAATCTCGTGATGTTCATTGTGACATATTGCATACACACACACGTGGCAAGAATATTGTATACCCAGGATTGGTGGAGGCGTGGCCCTCTGCCCAACCCCACACCCACATCTGGCTTCATATGTAGGTGTATGTTATATGGTTTTATATTGATTGTCCGTGTTTTGTAATACACGTTTATATTTGTTCAATTGATAGGTTGTTTGATAGTGGCTGACAATGAATGTCATGGGAATAAATTGTTTTCAGTGTTAAAGAGTTAATAAATGCATTGAATGTTATATGTTTGATAGGAAGGGTGAAGCAATTTTCGATTTACCCATGTTTTACTAAAATAATAAGAATGTATTGATTGTCCAGTAATACATTTTCTGTGAACTTATATACCCTTCCATACTTGTGGTTTACATAATGCTACAACAGCATGTGCAATCATAGATTCTACTTCGAAAATAATATGTTATTGACCATCGACTTGATATGTATAAGCAATGTTATCGTATTTTGGACATTCACTGAATCAATGAAACAATCTTTTGTTATGCAAAGAGCCGTAGTTATTTACAGGAGAACAAACCTGTATGCGAAACACATAGATATTTTGTAAAATGGAAATAGTCAACTTCGTGCATTTTAGATGATGAATTGTATATAAAATCTGTCAGGGTTTGGTGTTGGGGTTTTTTCATGCAAATGTAAAGAAAACAAGGATTGCGTAGGAATTAAACGTAACAATTGCAAAACACTTAGGGTCTAAACAATTGAACAGGACTATAGCACTTTCAGCTAGATTTTTTGTCATAATTATTTCCCATGCAACAGCAAGGATCATAATACACGGTATTTGCTATCACATAAACACACTGTGCACTGCGGTTCGATTACCATCTCTGTAGGGCTTATTAAAATTGGCAATTGCTTTCCTTTCCTCTCATTATATATGGTGATGAAGCTGCATTTTTTTCAGTTATTTTGAACAGATGAACGATCAACAGGAAGATAGAGCTAACAGTCAAACAACAAGAACAAATTATACGATGGGGTTTTTTCAAATTGATTTTTTGAGAAATCATCAAAGAATGAAAAACTTTATCATGTCATATTTACGCCCTCTCTCTCTCTCTCTCTCTCTCTCTCTCTCTCTCTCTCTCTCTCTCTCTCTCTCTCTCTCTCTCTCTCTCTCTCTCTCCCAGTGTGTCTATCACACACACACAACACATGGACGGATGGAAATTTGTATGAAGCTCACCTGTTAAACTATTATCTAAACTAAGTAATCCTCGCCAAATAAACACTTAGTAACTTGATAGTATGTAAAATTATGTTGTCAAGGACCACGAAACCAAATACAAACTGTATCCAGGAGCATTAGGCATCTAATAACATTAATACATTATGTAATTCAGTACACAAATACATGTATGTGCCTTGTGACTCCGCTGAGTAGTTTTACCATTTCTGTTTGCATGTTGATAAAATAAAAAAAATGATGCTGTAAGAATTTACACCATGGTGTGACCCGAGAAAAACATCTTCCTGGCATCTTGTGGCGTGTTTTTTTTTCCTGTCCGTATTTGTAATGCTCTATTAGATTCATTTAAAAAGATTACTCCTTCCGTCAAACTGGCGTGCGTAACATTGTGTTTGTGACCGGTGTAAACACGTCGTCGACTGGCATCACAGTCTGCAGCAACGCAGCATACGTCAAACAGGCGTGCGTAACATTGTGTTTGAGACCGGTGTAAACACGCCGTCGACTGGCATCACGGTCTGTCGCAACGCAGCAAGCGTTCAATGCACGAGCTGTATCAGGATTATTTTGTTTTACGACCGTAGTGGTATTTATTGTCTGTTTGATGTCAAATTGATTGAGTAAGCTGAATGCAAATAACGGACAACCGCAGAAACAATGATCTTCAGTGATGAACCAAAGCCAGGAACTAAAGTGATGCGTGGTGTTATTTAGCCGTCTGTCGATCGTGAATACATATTTTATGTTCATATATGTATGGAATCTCTTCCACAAAGTCGGGATCCAGCGGTAGCTGTTCTTGCATAGCAAGAGCGACAACGTCCCAGACGCACATGGATTTGGTGCAACCTATACGTGACAATAACACATGTTTGTTATACCTCTTTTCCACGAACAATGGGCATGATGTGAGAGAATTTACCCTCAATAATTTCATAAAATATAAGATGAAAGTTAACAAAATTGTAAAGAATATAAAAACTGAGTCACCAGTACAGTTTTAATATTTAAGCATTTGAATAGATTTAAAAAAAAAAAAAAAACCCACACAACAAACAAAAAGAAACAAACAAAACAAAACAAACACAAAAAAACAGACAGAATGTGTACAAAAAGGACGTGCACTTGTTGCACCGATTTACAAGCCATGACCTCAACCACTCAGCTAACCAACAATGCTAGGTTCAGAATACCAACTGCCAGCAGAATGTTGTCCAACTCGACGGTTGCGTTGTAGTTTCCCTAACTCCCGACTAACGACGGGTGTACTCAGATTATAATCAGCTAACGGGTAATGCGACGAGAATCGAGTTGTAACAGCGCTCTCACTAGCAACTGGACAGTCGTAAAAGTTGTGACAGCAGCAAGTTGGCAGTTGGTAGTCTGAACCTAGCACAACGTCATTTAGTTTTATTTTCTTCCCATGACGCGACATTCTTTGATTTGTATTAGATAACATGTACAATCTAGGTCATACTGAAACGCACGTCTTGGATAAGTAGACGTTTGGAGGGAACGTCCGGTGGAAGAAAGGAAGGATTTTAAAAAAATACTTTTTCAACACATTTTAATTTCGGTTATATGGCGTCAGACATATGGTAAAGGACAGATAATGAGAGAGAAAACCCACAGCCACACAATGGGCTACTCTTTTCGATTAGCAGTGATGAATCTTTAATATGTTGCAACTCATAGACATGATAGTATATATCACGGCCTTTGGTATACCATTTCTGGAGCACTGGTTAGAACGAGAAATAGCCCACTGGGCCCACTGACATAAACATAAATCGATCCCAGACCGACCACGCATCAGCCCCAATACTTTACCACTGGACTACGACCCGCCCCAGCTCCAGTGGAATGTAGTGTTTGGTCAGCATTAAAGGGACTGTGCTGACAGGTCATTTTTAATTACTAAAATTACTTATGAAATGCATTTTCTTGTTTAGAATAGAAATATCTGTATTTACAGTGTTTCTCATAGCCTGGGTGTTGCTACAAAATGGGACTCGATTGTATGTCCCAGTAATTTCCAACGTATGTGGAAATGTCAATTAGGAAGTAAAATTAAGTTTTATCTACTACCAACATTGGGGTGAGTATATGTCACAAAGTCGACAGCATACGAAGGAAGAAGTTTAAAAACAAAAACCTATTTAAAGAAAAATATATAATATAACTGTTGGTCCTTAATTAATGTTGTTGAGTATATTATTTGATAGTCACGTCTTAATACAAAGCTTTTCTCAGCAGTTGAAATTTAGGCAGGGATCGCCAAACACTAATTCTTTAATCTGTTGTTCGTAAGAACTGCCTTTAGATATGAAATACCAAACAACGAGTATCTCTTTTAAGTAAGATTTTTACAGTAGCCAGGTCCACATCAAAACAAATCCACTTGCTCTGTTAGTTTAACAAATGATGTAGGAACACCGGGGCGAACATTGCCGTAAACTCGTGACATTTCTCTTAATAAATTGTCTTGTCAATCCTGGAAGTGTTTACACAAAGAAATGGTGTTTGCTTATTTATCGCGTGTGTCAGTAATCGCTGATTACGTAGCGAGTGCGGATGGAAAGTGACTCAGCAGTTAAAAGTACAGTTTGTTTTGTTTGATGACATTACTGAACAACATTGATTTATTAATCATAGGCTTCTGGGTGTCAAACATAGGAATCATTTGTTTGATGACATTACTGAACAACATTGATTTATTAATCATAGGCTTCTTGGTGTCAAATATAGGAATCATTTGTTTGATGACATTACTGAACAACATTGATTTATTAATCATAGGCTTCTGGGTGTCAAACATAGGAATCATTTGTTTGATGACATTACTGAACAACATTGATTTATTAATCATAGGCTTCTGGGTGTCAAACATAGGAATCATTTGTTTGATGACATTACTGAACAACATTGATTTATTAATCATAGGCTTCTTGGTGTCAAACATAGGAATCATTTGAAAATGCCAACATGTAGTCTTAGAGTAAACCCAGTACATTCGTCCATTAGTGGCAAGGGATCTTTTATAAAGACTTTCCAACAGACAGGACAGCACATACCACGGCCTTTGATATACCAATCATGGGGCACTGGATGAGTTGGAAAAACTCCAGTCAGATAATTGGTCCACTGAAGTGGTTCGATCAGACGATCATAGTAACAGTGACACAGTTTTTCTATCAAACGTTAAAAGGAAAGGAATATTTAATGATATCCCATATTGTTGTTTTAATCATCCGTTATTAGATACATATACTAATGGTGTAATTAGTTTTACACCGATCGCATTCAAGCAGTTAAACACATAAACACGAAAATAAAATGTCTAAATATTTTTAAAGAATACTCGTTAATAATGTCGACCCCATTAACATATTAATTTTGTTGTTTGTGCAAAGGTTTATTCAGTCTCACATATTGGATTCAGAAGCACTATTTGTCGCGCTACTGTACAATTAAGAAAGACCATTACTGGTATCAATTAATCACTGGAAAACAGTCCAAGTTGTCATCTTTAGTGTACACATTATTACTAAATCTGTTTTAGATGATATTGGCTGTAGATATACTAGTATATGGTTATCACGTCGCAGTGATATTACTAGTCCTTCCATTTTGAAAACATATATTAATACAAATCTTACTGATCAATACTTACAATCATGGTATATTTATATTGATATCTCATCCAAAGCTTCTAATTATAAATTACTAGTATTTAAAAATACTTTTCAATTTGTGACATATCACACAATTATAGAAGAAAACACACTGATGTCCATTATTACGTTTTAGATTATCAAACCATACTCTTCCAATTGAAACGGGCAGATGGAAAATGTACCAAAACAGATAGAATATGTCGATTGTGTAATAATTACGATATCGGAGATGAGTTTCATTATATATTTTCATGTATGTTTTCCAAGAATGTTAGAAATTGTTACTTATCATCTTTCTGTCAGTCGAAACCAAATAATATTATATATAAATTTTATAAATTATTTAACTCTAAAGAAAAAAGCTGGTGTCCTTAGAAAACTTACTATATTTTGTAGTTTAATTATGAATGTTTTCAAATCCTCTGGCTGATATTCTGGGTAATTTTGTATATCTTTGTATCGTGTTACAATTATATTGACTGTTGTATGTATATATCCTCATATGCCCTAAACTACGGCATGAGTGAAACAAAGTTCAGATCAGTTCAGCTATTGAAAACGAGACAAACAAAATTTGAGAAACAGGTTTTTGTTTTTCTGAACGAGCCGCCAACTCGTTTGATTAGCTGAAATTCGCTTTATTACGTAAATTTGCCATTGCTAAAAATCTATAGTCCTGTTTTGTGTCAAACTAATTTATTTTACAAAGAAAGTTGTTCCATATTTGGATAATTGTACAGGTATTTCATGTCATATATAACAACTGTTTTAGTTATTTATTTATTCATTCATTCATTCACTTTGTTATTTACTTACTAATTTATTTATTTAAATGTATCTGTCTTTATTAAGCCTACTATTTTAACTTTTATTCTCGTAATTAGATCACATAAAATTAGACTACATAGATACCAGAGAGTGTCGCGGTTTATACTCGGCCACAAAAAAGAGTAAAATATGTTTTTGATGGATATATACGCCACCTTAGAGATGAATATGTACAATAAGGGCGTCTACACACATTCTTCTCTTCAAGGTACCTCCAGCCACAGGCCTGTGTTTACACATACAATCCGCGGAACAAATAAACCGGCGTGGTATGCCGTTACCTACTAACACCTGTAGACAGGTGGGAAGGTGTGGAGGGTGTTCTCCTGGGGGTTACACTCAACAATCTGTCAATATTTCACATAACAATGGTACTAGCCGACCGGTGGTTGCGTCATTGGCCTTTAGGTTGTTAGGTACTTGGTTATCGTCCCAGTCCTGGCGTCCACACAACGTGAGTTGGGACAGC
This sequence comes from Gigantopelta aegis, assembly GCF_016097555.1. Taxonomy (NCBI): domain Eukaryota; kingdom Metazoa; phylum Mollusca; class Gastropoda; order Neomphalida; family Peltospiridae; genus Gigantopelta; species Gigantopelta aegis. The sequence continues at coordinate 9,022,514 of NC_054701.1, forward strand.
TCAGTGAGGCAGCTATTAAACCAAAGTTAAAATTTGCTTTTGTTTAACGACACCACTAGAGCCCATTGATTTATTAATCATCGGCTATTGAATGTCAAACATGGTAATTCTGACATATAGTCTTAGAAAGAAAACCCGCTACATTTTTCCATTAGTAGCAAAGGATAATATGCACCATCCCATAGACAGGATAACACATATTACGGGCTTTGATATAACGGTAGTTGTGCACTGGCTGGAATGAGGATTAACCCAATGGGTCCACCGACGATTCTAGTCCGACCCCAAGTCTTTAGCAAAACGCACAGAGTTGATGAGAAGTTGCTGAAACCTTACACACGAAAAACAAGTTTTTGAAATAGTGAAAATAACAGTAGTAACTTGGTTACTCGAGAACACACATTCATGTACGTTTAGGACTGACCACGTGGTTCGTAGGCCCCACATATATCGTCGGAAATGAGCATTCGTTTCATGAAAACATCAAAGTTTGTTTTGTTTAACGACGACACTAGAGCTCATTAATTTTTTAATCATCGGCTATTGAATGTCAAACATTTGACAATTTTGACATATAATCTTGGGGAGGAAACCCGCTACATTTTGTCCATTAGTAGCAAGGGATCATTTATATGCACCATCCCACAGACAGGATGGCACATACCACAGCCTTTGATATATCAGTCGTGGTGCACTAAATGGAATGAGAAATAGCCCAATGGGCCCACCGACGGGGATCCATGTTAGACCGACCGCGGATAGGCGAGCTCTTTACCACTGAGCTACCTCCCCCCACTTTTGTCGTGAAGGTTTTGGTGGTCGAGTGGTTATCTTGGTAGTATGGGAAGTGCGGGCGATTCGGTGCCTAAGGTTCGAATCTCAGCAACGGCAATAGAGACAATTTGTTACCAGTACATTTCAACAACGTCACAGGCAAGGGGTTTGGTGCAGCACTAAAATTGTTTGAATTCGGTACTTTCGATCTTGACCCCCCCCCCCCCCCCACCCCTTCCGTTCAACGTCATAATTCATACCACTTTCGTTTGTAATTAAAACTGAATTAAATGAGCACATAACATTTTCAAAGACAATAAATATCATATTATAAAACTACATATTCGTTAGACAGCGAGTCTCTTTTTGTTTGTTCACGGCTGATGTTCAGTTGTTTGAACACGGATCTTCTTGTATTAACACAAATACACTAAGCAACACTTAAGATTTGGTGACATGCAACTCAGCTCTGAAAGCAAATACCCCACACACACACACCGCAGAAAAAAGTACACTCACTTATGAAATCGTCCTAATTCGATTTTCCATTAACAACAGCTTGTGGCACATCTATATTGGACAAACATCTCTATCAATAGCATACGTGACAAAACAGCACCTTGTCTTATTACAGCAGTTATGAAAACATGTAGACGCATAAAAGCTCTTAGGCAGTTATTAATATCACATACCCGGAAATGGAAGCAATATTCAGTAATAACTCTTTGTCAGTAAAACATACAGAGGCAGAATCCAGACGGGACAAGAGCCTATCATGATATACTGTATAGAGTTAAACCTGTGTTATGCAGCCACCAAAGGAAGTATCAATAATTGACCTTTTAAGACAGGCGGATGCTTAATACAGGTCAGTTTATACCACATTAGTTATAAAGTTTGTTTTGTGTAACGACACCACTAGAGCACATTAATTAATTAATTATCGGCTATGGGATGTCAAACATTAAAACGATTTGGTAAGTCTGACACGTAATCATCAGAGGAAACTCGTTACATTTTTCCTAATGCAGAAAGGGATCTTTTATAAGCATTTTCCCGCAGACAAGAAAGCACATACCACACTGCACTGATTGGGACGAGAATAAACCAACCAGTTGAACTGATTGAGTTAAATCCGACCCCATACCATATTAGATAATTTGGAGAAATAAAAATGTGTCCTCAACACAGGTGGCTGCTTAATGCAGGTGGCCGCTAGAGCAGGTTTGACAGTACTATTATGCCATGATTAAATTCTGTTTTGTGTTTGTTTGTTTGTTTGTTTGTATCTAGGGTTTTTTAGCATTATTTTATGGAGAATACTGTATAAAGTATATGTTAAGAAAGTGCTGGATCCGTCACTTTATCTTAGTTAACGATGACACTTAAACATGAATGGTAACTTGCAATTATGTTTATTGCATTTCAGAACACCACTAGCTAAGATGACGTCAAGGATGTTTTTTGCGTCACTATTACTCGTCAGTATCTCTGGAGTCCAAAGTAAGTATTACCACGATCAGACTTCCTAGCAGTGTTTCAGAGCACATTTGAAACCATTATTGGCAGGGTGAATGACACTCACTGTTGTCAGTATTTAGTTTTACCTGTTGATGTTTTAAATCAATTTATTTGGCAGTTATTGTGATAGGTTTATCACCTTTGTGTAAGATGGCTTTTACACAAGTGTTCCTTACCTTTTTTACGTTTGAGGTTCACTGGGTTTTTTCAGTTAAAAGCGCAATATTTAGTTATTTTGGATCAAACGGAAATTCAACTAGTTTTAGGAGACTTTCAATTCAGTTTGTTTAGATTTGTTCTTGATTCGTGTTGAAATTCCATGCTGGTTTTATTTATGCATTTCTGACTGTTTTTTAATCTTCTGAAGCAAGCAATTCACGATTGATCATCATACAGGTCATTGTCTCTACTGGATAAAATAATTAAACTTATATCCTTGTTTGTTACTTTTGCAGACTCTTTGTACAGGGTATACAGTTGGGATACCACTTTTAAACTGAGATATAAGGCCAAGCGTGTGCCTTTATTTTCGTGTGAAATGCATTGAGATGTGTTGGGTAGCCAGTCAACTCGGTGCCAAATGTGCTTTGGGTTTGCCTCATGGATATACTAAACATGATTTTAAATATACTCTTCAAGAAAAGTAGAGGAACCTGAAATATTAATGTTAATATCAACTATTAGACCGAACATATGTTTTGACCACAGACATCCTAGTGAAGAACGTTTAGGTCTCTTTATCAACACACCGAAACACATTCCATAGTTTGCACGTGCATCACGCAGTTGCCCCGTACACGTGCTTGGGGTGTCATTCTCGATTTTGACAATTTCCAGGAAGGTGAATTAATCACTGTGGAACATTGTCTCTCAACCTTTTTCATTCTGTTGATCATACAGTTGTTATTGTTTTGTTTTTAGTCATTTTTATTGTTTGAATTTGCGATTTACTGATAAAAAAACGTCAACTTTCAAATTTCACTTCTGACCCCAATCGTCCTTCAAGATCTTTGGTGGTCATAAAACCTACTGTAATACTGAACTACCGGTTGTAATATTTGCCCAATTAATTCACTATCATATAACCATTCGCCACAGCTAATATACTTTACAATTTTGGCAATTGTAGATTCTTATTAGAGTTCCCCAACCTTTTTGTGAAGAGTATATAATGTTGGTGTGGACATATATTATTTTGACCGGACAATCTTCGAAAGTAAAAATTTTTCCACAAAAGGAGGTAAGATGACATGCTCGTTTTTGAGGAGGTGCATTGGCAATGTTCTAGAGAGATCGTCTACTTCAGTATATTCATAATATCCATTGCTTAGCTAGACCGTGGTCATCCGCAGGTTGTGGACAATACCATGTTGGTGATGGAATGGTATAAATTCCATCTGCAATTTCGTTTAAACTTTGAAATACCTGTCTTTATTTACAGGTTCACTTATCATCGAAGTGTTGACCTACCCTGGCAGGATTTACACCAACGCGCCAGCTGGTACCGAGGTACTCAAAGTCAACGCCTACGACAACGTCACAAAAACTCCTTTCCAAAGTTTAGTTTTGTCCACAGGAAGCAACTCCACATATTTCAAGATTGACCGAAATGGCACTTTACTAACGAGAAAACGAATTAATTTACCTATAGGCGCAGTTTTGCAGTTTTTCGTCTTCGGGGCAATATCCGGAAAAACAAATTACAAACACATAAAAGTGATTGTGTCCAGGAGAAACCTCTTTGCTCCACAATTTGTGAAATCCGAATACCACTTCACCGCCTACAGGTATGGTGTGAACAGCACTGTTGGGCGAGTGAAAGCGCGGGATGCAGACCCAGAGTTTTATAACAGAGAATTTAAATATATTTTACCATACAAGTCGGTTCGAGACTCCTTCCGGCTGAGCGACAGAGGGGAGATAACTCTTTGGCGAGCGCCCCCTGACATCTTGAATGAGATGGAGTTCAATGTGGAGGCGGTGGACTCGGGATCTCCGCCACTCACAGGACACACGCTGGTACACATCACCATCAGTGACTTCCAACGTAAGTTTATTTAGACTCTCTCTCTCTCTCTCTCTCTCTCTCTCTCTCTCTCTCTCTCTCTCTCTCTCTCTCTCTCTCTCTCTCTCTCTCATGTTTATTTTTATTTTTGGTAACCAGTTGTGACATGCTGAAGTATCATTTTAATGCGTGTTCTTGTCCTCTTTTTTACCCATCGGTGGCCCATTGGGCTATTCCTTGTTCCAGCCCGTGCACCAAGACTGGTATATCAAAGACCGTTGTATGTGCTATCCTGTCTGTGGGGTGGTGCATATGAAAGATCTTTTGCTACCGATGGAAAGATGTTGCGAGGTTTCTAAGATTATGTCCAAATTAACAAATGTTTGGCATAAAATAGCCTATGATTAATACATCAGAGTGCTTCAGCGGTGTCGTTAAACAAAACCACCACCCACTCCCTCTTTTGTAATACATTATCTTTACACTAATGGTACTTGGTACTACCCATGTTAAATTTCACAACTTCAAATTAAGGTTTCCTTTTTTTTAATAAATATACAAGTTTTCGCGGTTTTTGAATCACACCACCATCCCCGTGTCGCTGCAACCTTCAAATAATATGCCTCAAAACATAGGTGTCATTAAATATAATAACATAAAAGACAGAAATATTTTTCCAAATTATCTGTAGTTCTTAAACAACCCATTGTTTAAAAGTTATTTGTCATTCTCATTAGTAAATCATAACGGTTGTACATGTATATGGTATGTAGCCTATGATATGGTGATGGTCTGGCTCAAGGGTAGGTGATTCCACATTTTTGTTGTCAATGTAGCATTCACAATATTTTGACTTCTCACCAAATTTATTCTGACATAAAACGTACCTTAAAGTACGTGTAAAAGTGAATGGGGGTGTCATTTTTTTCTATGTTTCCATCAAACAACTGTCCAAGCACGCATATAGTGGACACGTCGTCTTACTTTGCCAGAGATCTAGACGTCTAAGTGGAACTATCACTCTCGCTCCCCAACTCTCCGGTGAGATTAGTTAAACGAACGAATGAATGAATAAATGAACGAACGAACGAACGAACGAATGAATGAATGTTTAACGACAACCCAGCACAAACAAATACACATCGGCTATTCGTTGTCACAAATAGTAGGCTAAGTATATGAACAAGAGAATCATGTTTAGCTCCCATTAGCATGTGATTTTATATGGTAACATCTTAAATGGCTCCCCATAATCTTAGTTAGGGAAATAATTTGTCACCTCCCTCTGTTTACTTTCACGACGAGATCAGCAGCTTTTTCTAAGATAGTGAAACGTGAATGGTGGTGTGTAACGAGTTCTTGTGTTTGCAGAGCCGTCTGCGTTTTGTTTCGCCACGGACCGACACAGCGTGACCATATGCTGGCAGAACTCCATGCGGGGGCGACACATCCGGGGCTTCAAGGTCGAGGTGGACGGCAGCATACACGAGGTTGCTAACGTCGCCGGGGACATTGACGCCCAGGAGCTGTGTTACACCGTGAAGGGGACGCAACTCGGACATATTTACTACTTCAGGGTGTCAGTGACGTCGTCAGTGACGTCGTCGCAGCCGGATGAGATCGTGCAGCTCATGCTAAACACTACTGGGATAGGTATGTATTACGTCACTGAATTTTACAGTTATTACGTCACCGAAGTTACTTCTAATGAATATTCAAATATTTCTTAACTTTTGTGCAGCTCATGCTTAAACCTTGGTTGCGTAATGCTTGGCACACACCTGCCGATTAACACATACTCGACACTCGCGTCGGCGTTAATCGGTAGGTGTATACAGGACAAAGACGCGACAGTCAGGTCTAATCTCCAGTTTTGCCCCGATAAGACAGTCGCGACGGCTGGAGTGTGCAGGTGCACTACTACTACCGACAGTCGAATCGGTAGGTGTGCGTCAAGCATTAGTCTGTGACATATCTGCGGAAGATCAGGAAAGTTTTGCGAAAATGCCCACGACAAAAAAAAATATATGTCGTGGTAAATGTCTGACGGCATATTCCACGGCAGGTTTGCAGTTATTGTGAAAGAAAGATTAATTTGTCATTATTACCCACAAAAAAACCCACCCCCAAAAACCCCCAAACAAAAACAAAAACAACAACAACAACAACAAACAAACAAACAAACAAACAAAAAAACCTACATAATTAAGAAAAGTGATATTGAAAACACCGTGGCAGTCTCTGTAAAGTTCATGTCTAACATTACTGGTTTTGGGGTGTATTACGAAATGGATTTCATCACTGAAGTTAATTAATATTCAAATATTGATGACATTAGGTGAATCATGCAGAACACTACTGGTATAGATATGTATTAAGTCACTGAAGTTGATTAATATTCAAATATTGATGACATTAGGTGAATCATGCAGAACACTACTGGTATAGATATGTATTAAGTCACTGAAGTTGATTAATATTCAAATATTGATGACATTAGGTGAATCATGCAGAACACTACTGGTATAGATATGTATTAAGTCACTGAAGTTAATTAATATTCAAATATTGATGACATTAGGTGAATCATGCAGAACACTACTGGTATAGATATGTATTAAATCACTGAAGTTGATTAATATTCAAATATTGATGACATTAGGTGAATCATGCAGAACACTACTGGTATAGATATGTATTAAGTCACTGAAGTTAATTAATATTCAAATATTGATGACATTAGGTGAATCATGCAGAACACTACTGGTATAGATATGTATTAAGTCACTGAAGTTGATTAATATTCAAATATTGATGACATTAGGTGAATCATGCAGAACACTACTGGTATAGATATGTATTAAGTCACTGAAGTTGATTAATATTCAAATATTGATGACATTAGGTGGCTGATGCAGAACATTACTGGTATAGGTATGTATTAAGTCACTGAAGTTAATTAATATTCAGATATTGATGACATTATGTGGCTTATGCAGAACACTACTGGTATAGATATGTATTAAGTCACTGAGGTTAATTAATATTCAGATATTGATGACATTATGTGGCTTATGCAGAACACTACTGGTATAGATATGTATTAAGTCACTGAAGTTGATTAATATTCAAATATTGATGAACGTATGCAGCTCAAACTTAGCACTAATATTGCTATGTATTACGTCACCGAAGTTTCAGCTAATGAATAGGTCTATTAAAAAACGGATACAATTTTGCAATTGTATGTATTACGGCAGTCAAGTTGCAGCTCGTGGATATTTAAATATGGATGTATTGGCTAGTAAAAATAGCAGCACGTGACTTAAAGTAATAAACTGCTGACTTCGTTTACTTAACTTTGAAAACGATATTCATTTAGGAAACAAAATTACTTGATTGGTTTGGCAGATATGGCGCCGTGCTTATAAAACTTTTAGTCTGGAATCGAGACTTTAACAGAGTCTGAGACTTTAACGTCATTGCAAAGCCATACACATTGTATGCGTATTGAGTCTAGACTCTAAATGTTTACAAGCACGGACCCTGAACCTATATATGGCAGAACACACACAAAACCTATATAATCGTATCTGTTTGTATTTCAAATACATCATATAAACTTTGACTTTTCTCTCATTCGTCTTTAGGTTTTACACCAGAATGTTTGCATTACGGATTTGACGCCTGCAACTATCTCAAGCCCTGCTCCAATGGCGGACAGTGCCAGAAGCAGGGCACGGCGGCTTTTTCCATCAACTACCAGTGCGACTGCCTGTCTGGGTGGAAGGGCAAAAACTGCACGTCACGCGACGTCTGCCACGACAATCCGTGTCGCAACAACGGCAGCTGCACGTACATCTCCCATCAGCAGTACAACTGTAGCTGCGTCGACAACTTCATCGGCTCAGACTGTCAGATGTACAACGTGTGTTCTCAGTTTCCTTGCAAACATGGCGGCCAGTGTTCCATGGTGGCAGACGGGAAGTATTCTTGCGCATGCTCGGATCAATATTCTGGTCAGAACTGTGAAGTGTTGGATCCGTGCAAAACGGGTCCGTGCATGAATGGCGGCGCGTGTTCGAGAGTCAGCGACACCGAGTTCCACTGTCAGTGCTCGCGAGGATTCTATGGAAAAGTCTGTAATGAAATGAATCCGTGCCTTTTGGAAAATATCTGTGATAAGAACGGAACGTGCGTCCACACTGGAAACAACACCTTTATCTGCGAGTGTCCTCCCGGATCAACGGGTGAACGCTGTTCCAAGTTCGACCCTTGTTCTATCAAAGGACTGTGCAGCAATAACGCCACCTGTTACCTCAAGGACACGGGTACGTTATACGGGTGCCGGTGCCTCCCCGGATATTACGGAGGCGAGTGTCAGCACTACGACAGGTGTTACGGAGTGGACTGTGGAAACGGCACCTGTGAGTCCAATGCTGGGGATATATCCTGTAAGTGTCAGCGTGGATACTACGGCACTAAGTGTGAATTCGTGAATGCTTGCTTGGCGTTAGATCCATGTGGCAACAGAGGGCGCTGTGAAAACACCACTGGTTCTGGGTACGTCTGCCACTGTCTAGGCGAGCTGTACGGACCCAACTGCACGAAGATCAACAGCTGTAAGATCGTGAAGTGCCAGAACGGGGGGACGTGCGTCAGTTCCGAGCCCAACATGTACAGATGTAGATGCCCAGACGGTTACTACGACGAACAATGCGGATCTTACAACCCTTGCGTTACCTCCCCTTGTAAACATGGCGGCGTGTGCACCAACACGTCATCGTCTGTTTATTCGTGTACGTGTTCTGGGGCTTATTTCGGGACAAATTGCGAACGTCGTGATCCGTGTTTCCAAACCCCGTGTCTGAATGGTGCCACGTGCACGAACGTCACGGACGATGATTTCGAGTGCCGCTGCACGCCAGAGTTCGCGGGGCGGACGTGTCACGTGCCCAATCCGTGTCTGAGCAGCCCGTGCAAGAACAGCGCCGTCTGCTCGACGGTGAACACGCTCGGAAGCAGCGACCACGTCGGGGTGAACTGTTCCTGCAGCGAGCGATTCACAGGTAATTACTCACGTGGTGATGGTGATGATAATGGTGATGGTAATGATGTTAATGATAATGATGATGGTGGTGGTGATGATATTGTTGTTGGTGATAATGATGATGATGGTGGTGATGATGATAATGATTATGATGATGATGTTGGTGGCGGTGGTAATTGTGGCTATTGATGATTATTATGATGAAGATGATGATAACGGTAGATGGTGGTGGTGAATCGTGATTATGATGATGGTTATCATCATCATCATCATCATCATGTTGATAATGATGGTGGTTTGGGTGGTAGTGGTTATTTTGAGTGTGGTGGTGTTGTTGATGATGTTGTTGTTAGTGGTGATGGTGATGCTGGTGATGGTGATGCTGGAAGTCATACTATTAAAGGCATACTGTCACGGATTTAAGGACCGTATTTCTCTAAAACTTGATAATAAATACAAATTACATTAATTGTTGGAAACCAAATCTGGCTATCGCATCACCTTGACTGAATCATGATGGAGTGGAATCCATGTCAACCCTCTCGGCAATTTTAGTTTTTGAATTATGGACCATTGCCATAATTCAATAATTTTTTTTACAAAATATCATTAATAAATGGAGTATGGTGGTTATGAAGATGGTTGAATAAAGTACATTTTGGGCCAAATCAAATTATTTTTGTTCAGGTAATACTTTGTCAGACCATTACATAGGTCAGTGGTCTGTGACAATATGCCTTTAATAATGGTTGTAATAACGATTACATTTCGGATTCCATTAATGGTCAAGTTACGTGCAGACCCAGGCTTCTATTAAATCATTTATAGTCTTACTATGTGTGCAGCTCCACACACTATCGCAGACCGCCTTCTCTAGTCCCCGTAATGTCCACAATATATTCTAGCTTGGAACCCTACTCTGGCAAAGAGTCAAAGACGCGTAGATGTAGAAATAGTAATTTTTTAAAATTGTACCTGACGAGAAGATCGGGACATGTTGCCAGTGTTAGTGATCTTTGGGTGTAGCATCATACTATACCTATTTTAATTTAAACTTGAATGCTGTGCTGACATCCAGTTAAGGTTCAAACACGCTGTTCTGTACCTACACCTCAACTATGTAGCTGTCTGTGTAGGGCAGGTGCTAATGGATGGCTGTTTGGTGTTTGGTGAGAAAGAGGCCAGGGCCCCGTTCCACAAAGCGATCGTAGCCCTAAGATCACCTTAAGTTCATAGCTAACGTATCCACTAAGGTGATCTTAGTGCTAAGATCGATTCGTGGAACGGGGCCCAGTGTAGTAGTAGTCGTACACCTCCTCACTGAGTCGTTCATACTCTGGATAGGAACTCGCCTTAAGTCCGCCAGTTAGGTAGGTTCTTAGTCGAACGGAGCTCTTTTAACGGCTAAAATTGCATATTAATACATTTTGTGTTTTTTGTTAATCCTAATGTTTGTAGTCAGGCCCGTAGGAACGGAGGCCAAGTTTGAAGCTACAAAACCTTTATTTATTTTCTTCTCCTGTGTATTAAAAATATGCTTCTCCACCACCACCCCCACCCCCACCCCCATCCCCATCCCCATTTGACAATGGGTCTGTTAGTAACGTAAACTTCATTTTATTTCGTAATAATATAATTATTTAGAAATCATACTGTTATTCATAGTTAAATCCAGTTTTTGCTACTACAGATAGTAGGACGATCAGAAGCACATTGAATATACAGTATTACACTCTAAGGAACACATTTACGAAACCTGTTTTTCTTAAACGCCAATGTTTAAACACTGTAAATACATTTTGTTCCACGCGTGTAAGTCAAAACAGACTTTGTAAATTCGGCCCTAATATTCTAAACAAGAAAATACATTTAATAATCATATTATTCAGTAGTTAAAGAATGTTCTATTAGTCCGAAAGAACTTACGATGGCTGCTAACTCAGGACGGCCCCTTTATGTTTTCGTATGCACAATTAATTAATATTCTGTGGTCTACTAGTTACAAGACAGGTATAACATTATGCACTTCCCAAGTTTTATGGTGTGTAACATTTTGACAAGTGTTTTCGTTTATTCGCGTTACATCCTGACATTTATGTCACTCGAAGCATTGTTTATGCCAGGTACAGCTAATATTGCCCCAGTAAAATGTCAAGAGTTCGAATTAGAAGCATGTATAATATATTTGTTTCAAGGCCAATGCTTATAAACCTTTTGAGTTTGGGACTCAAAAAAGTAATTTTGTATGCTGTAATTTCATAAATTAGTTTCATTAATAACTGCCCGAAATCAGTTGGGGTTTTGAAATATTAAATTTGCCCTGTTCATTCTTGAGAAATGATATTTATCCGACAATACTAGAGAATACATATACACGTATATATGTATATGTGTGTGTGTATGTATATATATATATATATATATATATATATATATATATACATTTATTATTAAAACACCACCACCAACAGTTCAGTTGTTTAATTTAAATCTAAAATGTAGTTCATGTGCTGCATTAAATAAGAGCTCCCAACTTTCACATTGCTATATATGAGAATAAAGGGCAACACCCGCAGTGTATGTATATGTAATTCATAATGTATAAGGCGCAAATTCCATTTGTCCATAATGATTAGAATAACAAATAGTGTATTACTTAGAATAACAAATCAGTGAGTACTTACCTGTGTTAACAGCACGGCTAGCTGTCTTAGAAATCGTTTTTCACTTAGATGTGAATAAAATTAAACTTGTAGGTAGATTAATTTTTAGATATATTGATGCTAATTAGATTTTGCATATCAACCTGGTGAACCAAAATACATAACATTTCTGCTAGGGATTGGGGATCTTTTGGGGAATTTTGTTTTGTTGGTTTTTTCTTTTCTTTTCTTCTTCTTACTTTTTCGAGTACATTCCATGTGTGCGTCTTCTGTACGCGTGTGCGTATCCGATCACTCTATGCAATACGTATACACATAAGCGTACGAGGCAGGAGGCAGGGATGGGGTAACTGCCCCCTAATCCTGGACCAAAACCTCAAATTCAGGCAATCATGATAGAGATATTTAGGGAAAATGTGCTAACCTGAGACCTTTTTAACATGTTTTCATCATTCTACCATCAAAATTAGTTGTAATCCATGTAAAAGTGCGTAGTGATTCGTTTGCAACCCTATACAACTGTTTGGTAGTAATGGTAATATGAATAAATGTTGATATCCAGATTCAGCATTTTCGTTTAATTCTGGCAAAAACCATCCTGCCACCGTACAAAAATGTGAGTCCATACGCCTATACATATATACATATACGCATACGCATTACGGACAAATGGTATTTACGTTTTACAGTTGTCGGGTACGCACGCGGATACGGAGATGCCTAAATGGAATGTACGTAGTCTGTTTGTATTGAAAGTGAATGGTCATACTGATACTAATGTAATACCGTACTAATGATACCAAACCAGACGTTGTGTGGGTGTGTTAATTAGTCTTATATACTTGTAGGGGAGTTCTGTGAGACTCGGGTCCACCCCTGTGTACTTGCTCGCTGCTCCCCTGGAAGGAAGTGTATTGCGACGGGAGACGAGTCTTACGAGTGTGTATGTGCTAACCACTCGCCCAGACCAGACTGCAAGCCAGGTGGGTGTAATGTAAATATATATATAGGTGTGTTCTTTGGTGTTAACAGATCAGCATCCAGGTTCGAGCGTACAGTTCCTGGTTGATTCAGGTGATAGTCACTTGCTCAACAAGTGAGCTAATATTAATGTTGCTGCATCGCCCGTATATAATATATATTAACATTTAATATGCTTACATTTGTTTGACACACAATAGCTAGGTGATATATTTTTCTCATTAATCATAAATTCATCGATCGATTCATTCAAAACATCAAATTATATACCCATATTTGTTTTGTTTAACGACACCACTGGGGCACATCGATTTATTGGATGTCTAACATTTGGTAATTCAGACATATAGTATTAGAAAGGAAACCCGGTACATTTTTTTTTTCATTAGTAGCAAGGGATATTTTATATGTACATATGTACCATGCCACAGACAGAACAGCACATACCACGACCTTTGATCGGTCGGGGTGCACTGGCTGGAACAAAAAATAGCCCAATGAGCTATTGATCGATCCTAGACCTACCACGCATCAAGTGAGCGCTTTACTACTGGGCTACGAAGCACCCCAAATTATATGGTCTCACTACACAGTTCACTTCCGGGTGAGAGTTCATTGATCACGGTTCACTACAGTTCTTAATTGTGACATATGTTGTGGTTCATATATTCACTTCTAGGAATTGAGGAAGAATTAAAACAAGTTTTATGTTTAATGGTAAGCCTTCTTGCTGTATTTTGCTCATGTTATTTTGTAAACCATATAAACCATATTGTACATTGACCTTTCGGGACATGGGTGTATAGCGGAAGAGACAGCCGGAGTGAATCGGTTAATGAACCACCTGTTCCGACCAGTACTGCAGCCACATGCGGTCATATAGCAAAAAAACTGAGCCGGAAATGTTCTCAATGTTGGAGTGAAAATAAATGCTTCTATAATGTATGTTCTCAATGGTGTGTGTTGTTCGTGCCAACGAGAACCCGTTCTATTGGCAATCTTCATTTGAAGTTGTGCAATTTAACATGGATTTCAATGGCAGATGACATCTGTTTAGTGAGACCTATACCAGTTGTTTTGTTGAAGGAGTCACGAGGAGTGGCAACTGACAAAGCACGTGCCAGTTGTAGACAAAGCACGTGACAGTGGTAAACAAAGCACGTGACCGTACGTCACAGTAGCAGACAAAGTACGTCACAGTAGCAGACCAAGCACGTGGCAGTGGTTCATGTGAACAGTCACGACCTTATCAAAACATACCTTTCACTCTGTCTTTTGCAGAGATACGATTTCGTGTATGGTAACTGATTTATCGTCAGCTTGTCTTGTTAGATAACATTTTAAGAAATACATTAGTTGGATTTCCTGTTGTCCTATTAAAACAATTTCTTTCGTTTGCCATCAACTATTACTCCACGACTGGGCATATCAAAATCCGTGGTATATGTTTTCTTGTTTGTGATAAAATTCACACCGATGCTGATAATCGCACAGCGGCATATGCGACGGCATTAGGTTTCATTTCTTTAGGTAGAATGTTGTAATTATCGTATTTTACCGTAAAAACTGTATACCATATTAACCAACATCCATACATTAAAAGTGCAGACTAGAATTCTTCTGTTTTGTATAAAATACATTTTGAGCTACTACAATCACCAATTTGACCAGAAACATATTGAATTTGCAAAAATAAATAACTATATTCCAACGGTAAAAGAAACTTGTAACAGCTGAAAATATGTTCACACTGCCTGGAACCTTGTGTCAGCGACTTTAAAATGACAGAGCCTAGTTTTTAAACACTACGGCGTATTTTTCACTATTAGAGTCGGGTTTCTTTTGTTGTGTGTGCGGTTTTTTGTTTGTTAGGGGGTTTTTTTCTGTAGTGTTTCTGATCACTGTAAGGTTTTTAACACCACGAAATGCAGTTTTCGTATTTTAAAAAAACCCGCAGGTACCTCCGAGTAGTAACGGTTATGGAGACGAGCTTTAGTCTGTTTTAAGGGTAACTCCGTAGGTCAACATCTCAAATTCTTGTTTCACTCTGTTGTAACCGTATCCAAATATGTTACAGATTTGTAGATTAAGGAAACGTAGTGTGCATATGTCACGGGTTAAAACTAGGGTCTGTGATTTTAAACTGTACTTATACTGTTGTTAAACTGTACTTATACTGTTGTTAAACTGTACTTATACTGTTGTTAAACTGTACTTATACTGTTGTCAAACTGTACTTATACTGTTGTCAAACTGTACTTATACTGTTGTTAAACACACATTCCTTTCTTTTTGTCTAGTGTGCCCTGCGAAGAACGAGTCTCTCGAGGAATACGGACTCTATGAATGGCCGGAGACTCTGGCTGGAGGCAAAGCAAACATCACGTGTTACCACGAATCTTTGTCACCCGCTACAGAGGTCCATGCGGTCAAGTATTGCATAGGAAATAACAACTGGACTGTCACAGATATTCGAGAGTGTCCAAAGGTATTAATAACTGTACTAGTCGTCAAGTTATAATTATTTATTTAGAATTGCCTTTTTATTGATTTTTATTCAAATAGTCTAGCCAATCTAAGTGATTTTGGGGCATAAAACAAAACAATTCCAATAGAATTGTTTTCTTTAGAATTAATTTAAGGGATGTCCTTAGAACAACATACTGAAAATCCAACAAAATCCTCAATTTGTTTTGGCGTATGACTAGACTGAAATTTATTAATAATTATAGACTCAAGTTAGAATCGTTTACTTGGAATTGTCTTTTTACTGTATTTGCCCTGACATTTATCAGCTGTGAGGTCTGCTTTCTTCTCTTTGCTTTTGTCAGAACATATTATCTGCAAACACCCCGAAACACGCAACTGTAATCAGGATGCAACTTTAATCAGGATGCTACTGTAGTCAAAATGCAACTGTAGTCAGGATGTAACTGTAATCAGAATGTAACTGTAATCGAGATGTAACTGTAATCGGGATGTAACATTAATCGGGATGTAACTGTAATCGGAATGCAACTGTAATCAGGTTGCAGCTGTAATCAGAATGTAACTGTAATCAGGATATACCTGTAATTGCGATGCATCTGTAATCAGGTCATAGCTGTAATCAGGATGTAACTATAATCAGGTTGTAAGTGTAATCGGAATGCAACTGTAATCAGATTGTAGCTGTAATCAGGATGTAACTATAATCAGGATGTAACTGTAATCAGGATGTAACTATAATCAGGTTGTAAGTGTAATCGGAATGCAACAATAATCAGATTGTAGCTGTAATCAGGATGTAACTATAATCAGAATGTAACTGTAATCAGGATGTAACTATAATCAGGTTATAAGTGTAATCGGAATGCAACTGTAATCAGATTGTAGCTGTAATCAGGATGTAACTATAATCAGGATGTAACTGTAATCAGGATGTAACTATAATCAGGTTGTAAGTGTAATCGGAATGCAACTGTAATCAGATTGTAGCTGTAATCAGGATGTAACTATAATCAGGATGTAAGTGTAATCGGAATGCAACTGTAATCAGATTGTAGCTGTAATCAGGATGTAACTGTAATCAGGATGTAACTATAATCAGGTTGTAACTGTAATCAGGATGTAACTTTAATCAGGATGCTACTGTAGTCAAAATGCAACTGTAGTCAGGATGTAACTGTAATCGGGATGTAACTGTAATCGGGATGTAACTGTAATCGGAATGCAACTGTAATCAGGTTGCAGCTGTAATCAGAATGTAACTGTAATCAGGATATACCTGTAATTGCGATGCATCTGTAATCAGGTCATAGCTGTAATCAGGATGTAACTATAATCAGGATGTAAGTGTAATCGGAATGCAACTGTAATCAGATTGTAGCTGTAATCAGGATGTAACTGTAATCGGGATGTAACTGTAATCAGGATGTAACTGTAAGCGTGATGTAACATTAATCTAATCGGGATGTAACTGTAATCGGAATGCAACTGTAATCAGGTTGTAGCTGTAATCAGGTTGTAACTGTAATCAGGATGTAACTGTAATCAGGTTGTAGCTGTAATCAGGTTGTAACTGTAATCAGGATGTAACTGTAATCAGGTTGTAACTGTAATCGGGGTGTAACTGTAATCGGGATATAACATTAATCGGGATGTAACTGTAATCGGAATGTAACTGTAATCAGGATGTAACTGTAATCAGGTTGTAGCTGTAATCGGGATGTAACTGTAATCGAAATGTAACTGTAATCAGGATGTAACT
Source organism: Gigantopelta aegis (assembly GCF_016097555.1). Taxonomy (NCBI): domain Eukaryota; kingdom Metazoa; phylum Mollusca; class Gastropoda; order Neomphalida; family Peltospiridae; genus Gigantopelta; species Gigantopelta aegis. The sequence goes on from NC_054701.1 coordinate 9,039,757, forward strand.
GTAATCGGGATGTAACTGTAATCAGGTTGTAGCTGTAATCAGGATGTAACAGTAATCGGGATGTAACTGTAATCGGGATGTAACTGTAATGAGAATGTAACTGTAATCAGGATTTGACTTGGATCGGGTTGTAAATAGCATATGAATTAACTTGAAACTAGATCTTAGCCGTACAATGGTCACACGACATCCGCTAAATCAATGATGACTACTAAAACCAGTTTTTCCTACAAAACATACTATAATTGTTTTTCAGGAAGGTCTACTAGAAGCGTTTCGAAAGTTGAACGAGCTGAAGAATTTGACCTCTGACCCATCAAACTTGAAAGCTGATCAGGTGTCAAACTTCACCACCATACTGGAAGAGGTGTTCAAATTCAGCCTTGAAGAAAAGCAGGTAAACTGTCTACTATGAATTATAGACCCAAAGAGAAAAGATAACTAGATATGGCCCCGTTCCACGAAGCGATCTTAGCACTACTATCGCCGTAAATACCTACTATCGCCTCCTTAATTTTGTTCTACGATCGCCAGCCCGTTCCACGACGCAGCGTAGCTTACTATCGTCGTAAATTACTGTGAAAAGTTACAATAGGTACGAGGAAGTTGTAAGCCACTAACGTAGCTGTCAAATGGCAGTTAAATGATGAAAAACATTCTAGGCCATACGACATAAGAGTTATCTCCCGTATTTTCGTGTGAAGGTCGTATGGCCTAGAAAGTTTTTCATCGAACGCCGAGTTTTATAAAAGGTATTTGGTATATATGTCTTATGCATTCGGCAATTATCGCTTAGCAAATAAACTGACAAATTACTTCATGGATGTCCGATGCCAATGAATACATCCAAGATGTTCCGAAAAGTCGGTAGCCAATTCATTATTTAACTAATTCGTACTTCTTCGTAAAGAATATTTTAATCATTAAAGGAGCACTTACGACTACCGTAAGGTTGCTTTATGGACCGGCTGTAAAGTGTACGGTGCCTGTTGTAAAATTCACCGTAAGTCACTACAATTAACCTTAGCTACAATTCTTTCGTGGAACGGGGCCCTGGGCCTGGTTTTACACAGCGATCACAGTCTAATGTCACCATTAGTAAAATGAATGAATGTTTAACGACACCCCAACACGAAAAACAGAGATCGGCTTTTGGGTGTCAAAAAAGGTTAGATTATTTCCATTAAAAATAAAAATTGTTTAATTATGTAAAACACAGTGTAACGAGCAGTGGGAAACGTAAAAATAATCTTAAGTGCATGGCAACCTTATTCACTTAAGGTGATCTTAGCGCTAAGATCGTTTCGTTAAACGGTGTCCTGGTTATTTTCGCCAGTCAGTTGTCTAATGGGTGAATGCATTTAAATAATGATTTACAAAGGACATCAGTAAACCCAGTCAGATCATTTCTTACAATACGCAATATAATTTGTTAGTCTCAATCGCAAGTACGTCCCCCTTATAGTCCGTCTTCCTATAGTCCGTCCCCCTATAGTCCGTCCCCCTATAGTCCGTCATCCTATAGTCCGTCCCCCTATAGTCCGTCCCCCTATAGTCCGTCCCCCTATAGTCCGTCCCCCTATAGTCCGTCCCCCTATAGTCCGTCCCGCTATAGTCCGTCCCCCTATAGTCCGTCCCCCTATAGTCCGTCATCCTATAGTCCGTCCCCCTATAGTCCGTCCCCCTTATAGTCCGTCTTCCTATAGTCCGTCCCCCTATAGTCCGTCCCCCTATAGTCCGTCATCCTATAGTCCGTCCCCCTATAGTCCGTCCCCCTATAGTCCGTCATCCTATAGTCCGTCCCCCTATAGTCCGTCATCCTATAGTCCGTCCCGCTATAGTCCGTCCCGCTATAGTCCGTCATCCTATAGTCCGTCCCCCTATAGTCCGTCATCCTATAGTCCGTCCCCCTATAGTCCGTCATCCTATAGTCCGTCATCCTATAGTCCGTCCCCCTATAGTCCGTCCCCCTATAGTCCGTCATCCTATAGTCCGTCCCCCTATAGTCCGTCATCCTATAGTCCGTCCCCCTATAGTCCGTCCCCCTATAGTCCGTCATCCTATAGTCCGTCCCCCTATAGTCCGTCATCCTATAGTCCGTCCACCTATAGTCCGTCATCCTATAGTCCGTCCCCCTATAGTCCGTCATCCTATAGTCCGTCCCCCTATAGTCCGTCATCCTATAGTCCGTCATCCTATAGTCCGTCCCCCTATAGTCCGTCCCCCTATAGTCCGTCATCCTATAGTCCGTCCCCCTATAGTCCGTCCCCCTATAGTCCGTCATCCTATAGTCCGTCCCCCTATAGTCCGTCATCCTATAGTCCGTCATCCTATAGTCCGTCCCCCTATAGTCCGTCATCCTATAGTCCGTCCCCCTATAGTCCGTCATCCTATAGTCCGTCATCCTATAGTCCGTCCCCCTATAGTCCGTCATCCTATAGTCCGTCCCCCTATAGTCCGTCCCATCCTCTTACAAAAATGTTGTTTGTAAATAATTTCAATTTGGTTTCACGATAAAAGTAAAAGTGTTTCGAAAAAACCCACACAAAAACTCTATACTTGTGTACAAGCAATCGGCTCAGAAATAAATAACTTGTAATAAATTTCATAGTATGAAAAAAGACGTTCGCTGTGGGATGAACTGTAAATGAATCGCGCGCCAGTCGAGTACATTATCACTGGTCTACCTCTCGCTCCGAATAATTGAAAAGATGCATCTGTTTCGTTCGGTTTGTTGTTTAAACTTTGAGGATGCGCGGTAATGTCGGTATACTAATATATTGTTATTATTCAAAGGCAGAATGATACGTTGTTTTTATAAAAGACTGTACCTATACTGATACATAACGGTTATGAAGACGAGCTCCAGTCTATTTTTAAGCATAGGCGTACGGGCTCCCATATTTGTAGTGGGGGGGGGGGGGGGGGCGACAGGCTGGCTTTTGCATGAATTAAACGAAAATGCCCGAATCTGGATAACAATATTTATTCATATTAGCATTACTGCCAAATAGCTATATAGGGCTGCAAATGAATCACTACGCATTTTTACATGGAATACAGCTAATTTTGATGGTAGAATGATGGAAATACATGGTAAAAAAAAGTCTTTGGTTAGCACTTTTTCCCTGAATATTTGTATAATTTTTGCACGAGTTTGAGGTTTTGCCCCAGCACTAGGGACCAGTTGCTTATGTTTTTTAAGCATATTTCCCCGTTTCAACCAAACCTTATGTCTATTTTCACGGCTTCAAATTAGGGTTTGCGACTTTAAGAGATCCTCTGAGCTTCCGCCTGAGGTGCAACACTTCCCCGCCATCACTAGGTTTAAAACATTCCATTTGTTAGACTTTTGACAATTCCTTCATAATCTCACAAAAACACTTGTTGATTTGCAGTGCAAATTAGTTTGAAAAATAGTAGCCAATTATTTTTTTATTATCTTTTAGCGCCCACTATTAATTTTTTTTTGAAAGCTTCAGGATATTACACAGTGTTGTGTGTGCATTGATAAACTGCCAGAAACACAGGATGAATGAAAGGTAGAACTATAAAACCTATTAATCCTCAACTCGCTATATATAGCGAACAAGGCCAGCCAGTGGTGGTGTAATTATTTCGTTCCGTGACGATGTAGATTTCGCCGTTTAACGCAATAAACAAAACTTGTATGTTAATAAACTATACCTTAACTCGGTTAATTGAACCCATATTACAACAATATAGATATATACAGCATCACCGTTTATGAAGGTGTGGCTGAAAGTGGAGAAAGGTGTAAAACAGTTGTGAAAAAAAATATTTTCACGCAACAGCTGCTAGAATTGTTTTTGACGTAATATAACGTTAAACTGATTTCTTGTGGAATTTCATTGGGGGGTGGGGGTGGGGGGGGGGGGGGGGGGGGGGTAGATAATTAATTTGTTTCCCCGTGACCAGTGTCCCACGATTATTATGTCACGGTACTTGGGCAGTTGTATCCATTGTCCTGTTTATGGGAATGTGCATACAAAAGATCCATTGAAGGTGTGGAGGAGATGGGGGTTGTTTGCTTGTTTCGGATGGGAGTTATCCTCCGTTAGGAGTAACCTAAGTGACGGCGGTGGGGTTTGTTTTGGGGGGTGGGGGGTGTTGAGTTTTTGTTGTTTGTTTTTGTTTTAGTTGTTGTTGTTGTTGTTGTTCTTCTTCTTCTTCTTCTGCTTCTTCTTGTCTGTGTGTCAGTTCACATAGTTTCATTACGGCATCCCATTTGTTAAACTTCTTAAATTATAGAGCACGGTGCATGCAATAAACTGATAGTAAAAGAAATAAGTTATTGGATATTTGTGGAAATAAGTCTAATTTGCTTTCAGATTTCCCCCCCCCCCCCCCCCCCTAATTCCTAGTTTTTCGGTTCCGTTAATTTGCTTTGAGGAATTCATTTGCAAATCAAAATTATCTGTTTTGCGAAACCCACATTTGCTACCTATTCTCTCTTATTTTAAAAAAAAATTGTTTGCTGATTACAAATATGGATACAGGTAGAAATTGTTACACATTGTAATGGACAGTTAGTTTACTACAAATAGTAAAATAACCTAATTAGTATTTTAGTAGTAGTAGCAGCAGCAGCAGCAGTAACAGTAGTAGTAGCAGTAGTAATAGTAGTAACCGCAGTAGTAGTAGTAGCAGCAGCAGCAGTAGTAGTTTTGGTAGTAGTAGTAATAGTAGTAGAAGTAATTGTAGTAGTAGCTGTAGTAGTAGTAGTAGTAGTAGTAGTAGTAGTAGTAGTAGTAATAGTACTAGTACTTGTAGTAGTAGTAGTATCAGTAATAGTATCAGTAGTAGTAGTATCAGTAATAGTAGCAGTAGTAGTTTTAGTAGTAGTAGTAATAGTAGATATTGTAGTAGCAGTAGTAGTAGTAGTAACATCAGCAGCAGTGATAGTAGTAGTTTTAATAGTAGACTAGTAGCAATAGTAGTTTTAGTAGTAGTTTTAGTAGTAGTAGTAATAGTAGATAGTGTATTAGCAGTAGTAGTAGTAGTAGTAACATCAGCAGCAGTAATAGTAGTAGTTTTAATAGTAGACGAGTAGTAGTAGTAGTAGTAGTAATAATAGTAGTAGACGACTAGTAGTAGTAGCAGCAGCATTAGCAGTAGTATTAACAGGAGATGTTAAAACCAAATCGACTCTTGAACAGCTGGATGATCCTGACTATATACCAATATTTCCACTCGACTCGGGCTTGTTGTGAAACATTGCGTGCTAAACATCTAACGATATGCACTGCTGACTACAAACTAATGCATTACGCACCGTACGGTAAACGTTCTGATTTTTGTTTCTCCCTAACACCAGGAAAATATCTACGTGTGATAAATGTAACTAATCGCATCTTCAAAGATTAGGGGTTTTATGTCAGCAGAAGTAGACATGGTGGCATGTGCACATACCATGACTTTTGATACGCCTGACCTGTGCATAGTCGTATATCATGTGGTGGGTACACGGCAGCTAGGACTAGTTGTGTTAGTTACTCTTTTAGTGTGTTTGTTTGTTGGGTTTTTTTTTAAAAACTATTGTTATTATATGCTACATATAGTGCTTTAACGAAAAGCAAGGCACATCTATTCCAGGACAATTTCCTTCTATCCAACACCTAATGCGGTGCATTTTAATTAATTTCTCTTCCAAAACAGCATTGTGTTCTGCTGAAGAAAATATTAGAAAATTAAAATCTGCAATATACCTCATATTAGTGGGAAACAGTAAATTTCGACACCACAAATGTAGCACCGCTGTTTCCGTGTGTGTTGCTGTCGGCACATAAAATTTGGTAGGCACTATCATCTCATCACCGTGGTATATCATGTCACATTCTACCTTAAACATATGTATCGAGTTATTTCCTGTAACTTGTCGAAACAATCAGGGTTGTGTCTGCCAACCATTTGTAATACATTTATCAGTTGGTTCAACCTGACGTTCGTCGCTAATGCGTAATTTGTGGAATCCTAGTATGCAATTTCCCCTAAGAAATACGTCTATTGGCCAAGCCAGAAACACGTGTGTGCGTTTAACAGCAAATCTGAATTTTGTTTGTTTGTTTTGTTTATCGACACCTCTAGAGCACGTTGATTTATTAATCATCGGCTATTGGATGTCAAGCATTTGGTAATTTTGACATATAGTTTTAGAAAGAAAACCCGCTACATGTTTCCATTATTAGCAAGGGATCTGTTATATGCACCATCCCACAGACAGGATAGCACATGCCACTGCCGTCGTGGTGCACTGGCAGGAACAGCAAATCGGAACGATGGAACCGTTATCCATCATCAATGATCCGGCATAAAATTAATTTTCATATTCAATAAACATTTATAAGCTTATTTATTTATTTATTTATGTATTTATTTGCCAGATCGCACAAAGCATCGTACAGGTGGTGAGTAACCTGGTGGACGTCAATGTGTCGGTCACCGTGGACAGTAATACCGAGAACAGGACAAGCGAAAGGTTTGTTTAGAAGAACGTAATGTCTTTTCTCATTCCTTATCTCATTTACATGTTTAACACATATATTTATAGTAATTTTATTTTATAAAAGAAAAAAAAACATTTTCCATTTTTCAAACTTGTATACGCAGCTACATTATTATATGTTTACTTTTAAAACTGAAGTTTGGTTTTCTTTCTTTTTTATAAATTTATATACCGGTATTTATTTATTTATTTATTTATTTATTAGGTTCCCAAGCCTTTTCGGCTGGGGAAACTTGTTTTGGTGGGATTATTATTATTTATTTATTTTATTTTAAGCTGCCAATTGTGTCATTTTCTGAGAAAGGTTCTGGACCGATTGCGTGGAAATTCTGTAGGTAGTTATGTCCCTGTATCATATGCAAATAAATTTAAATAAACTGCTGTCACGGGGATTCTATAATTCCCGTAACTGAATAAAACACGATTATCAAAATATCTCTCCTAACTGTATATCTATTAGATCTCTCTGTAACAGGCTGTTAAACCCTAGTATGGCTCGTCTCTGTATGATCAGAGATACGATCTTATATAAAGTATATATTATTATAGCACGTTTAGCTCACTAGAAACACAACAAAACACAATACACTTTGGAATCTGTATTATCCTACGCTGACAAATGTACAGCCGTAGTAGTTAATTAATAACAACAATAATAACAACCCAGAACTGATCACTTAATTAGTTAATCTCTAGGTGTCTAGTTACACAATATGCGAATCACTTCACCGTTACACCACACCCACACGTGTGATAATTGAGAAACGCTTCCAGGAGAAGTTAATTAATAAAGGAATTACAACACCATTCCTAACTGGTTAATTTTTAATTAACCCTTACTACTCGTTCAGTAACGTGTGATAATTTAGAAACGCTTCCAGGGGAACTTAATTAATAAAGGAATTACAGCTCTATTCCTAACGGGTTAATTTTTAATTAACCCTAACTACTCATTCAGTAACCTTGTAACACAGAATTAATACTTATCACAATAAAGACAATAACCTACAGTGTACCTAGGTCGTCTAGGATGACTGGCTAAGCTTTATATTACCAAATACTCGTATAATGTTAGAACAAGAAGTCTACGATTTACTTCGTCAGATGACCGAAGACACTGTCTAAAGAATATTGGTATAATACAGTATTAAATATTTAAAAGTCACATCAATCACATCAAGGTTATACACAGAGCAGAAATAATATATAATTACCAAAGTCCCGTCTGAACTAATATATTTCGTTCAGTGGACGACGTCCGTGATCCCCTGGAGCCTTCCTAATTCGTTCTCCCCCGATATCTCTAAAACACTAGCTATTTATTATAAATCAGGATTTTGCCTGGGGGTACAAGGCGGTACTTCACGTATCATCTCATACTCCAACTCTACTAGAGTCGGTATATTTCTCTCTGATCGTCAGTCTGGCTGTCGCCAACCGCGAGCAATCTCCTGGCCATAAACAGCACTACCGGAGATATTACGTAACTACTCGCCACATGGCCTCCACAGCTGGACTAAGTGCATATTGGAATGCCCGATCGCGCGAAGTATTACGTAACAAGTTGCCCACCTGGGCTACGGGCAATGAAACTGCACACGGCCCTCTAACACAATTAAAATCGCCACAGGCGAAACAAATTTAAGAGCATGTACCGTCACAACTGCGAATAGAAACAACTCAACAGTTCTACCTTTTTGAACAATAGTTTAATAACCTGTCTTACAATATATCGTTTGTTTATTTAAGAATGTTCTATCTTCTGGACAACTACGCAGCCAGTGTTCCGAGTGATGTGTCCATCTCCACAGAAAACATCAACATTTCTGCCGTAGACGTCAGTTACCACAGCGTGCACGACGTCATAGAGTTTGCTCCTACACTAGTAGACGGCAACCAAACTGTTGATGTAAGTGTGTGCGACGTTAGAGGGTATTTTATGACGGGTAGGGTCTTTTCATGTATTTATTTTTGTTTGTTTTTTCTTCTTTTTTCTTCTTTCTCATATTGCATCCATTATTTCACCATCTTTTGAATTTACACTGGTTTTACATAATTATTATTTTGAATGTAAATAATAGTTCCATAAACTTACCTTTTCTGACACCCACTAGCCGATGTGTATGTTTGTGCTGGGGCGTCATTAAACATTCATTCATTCGTTCATGCCATCCTGTGAAATATTTACCCTACACACCCTATCCTACACATCTCTCTGTCCCTCTCTCCTACACATCTCTGTCCCTGTCTCTCCTACACATATCTGTCCCTGTCTCTCCTACACATCTCTCTGTCCCTCTCTCCTACACATCTCTGTCCCTCTATCCTACACATCTCTCTGTTCCTCTCTCCTACACATCTCTGCCCCTGTCTCTCCTACACATCTCTCTGTCCTTGTCTCTCCTACACATCTATCTGCCCGTCTCTCCTACACATCTATGCTCCTGTCTCTCCTACACATCGCTCTGCCCGTCTCTTCTACACATCTCTGTCCCTGTCTCTCCTACACATCTGTGTCCCTGTTTTTCCTACACATCTCAATGTCTGTCTCTCTTACACATCTCTGTCCCTGTCTCTCCTACACATCTATGTCCATGTCTCTCCTACACATATCTGTCCCTGTCTCTCCTACACATCTCTCTGTCCCTCTCTCCTACACATCTCTGTCCCTCTATCCTACACATCTCTCTGTTCCGCTCTCCTACACATCTCTGCCCCTGTCTCTCCTACACATCTCTCTGTCCTTGTCTCTCCTACACATCTAACTGCCCGTCTCTCCTACACATCTATGCTCCTGTCTCTCCTACACATCGCTCTGCCCGTCTCTTCTACACATCTCTGTCCCTGTCTCTCCTACACATCTGTGTCCCTGTTTTTCCTACACATCTCAATGTCTGTCTCTCTTACACATCTCTGTCCATGTCTCTCCTACACATATCTGTCCCTGTCTCTTGTCCAGATCTCTGTCCCTGTCTCTCGTACAGATCTACATCAATGTCCCTGTCTCTTTAGTCACAACTTAACGTCTTATACATGCTATGTCACCCATCAGCATGTGATGTGGTTTTATACTGTGTACCCATGTATCAATATGCTGTAATTTGAAAGAAATATGCGTACACCAGAAACATACGTCGATCCAGTGAAATATTTCAATAATGGAAAGCATTTCCATTTGGGATATCGACTCTTTTTGTTTCAATCCGCGTACACTTATACTTCAATAAAACAATCCACCGTTTTCGTTTCATTCATGGCCTAGTGGTCTAAAGCGCGGCATTAATTTCTGAGATATTACCAACCTTTCTTTTTGTGGTATTTGTTCATGTCAGTGTCTACCTGCAGGCTGGGATCTCCATCGAACTGCCGCGAGAAGTCTTGGAGAAGGCCGCCGATGTCTCCGGGTCACCCACTCGATTGCAGTTCATTGGATTTCGAAAAGCATCATTCTTCATACCCAGCAATGCCGACCCCAACGACATACCTGAACAGAGAGTCATATCAGCGTCTGTGAGACGTGGTCGTATTGTGGGCCTCAAACACTCAGTCACGTACAGGGTGAAACATTCACGGGTATGTTAGTATTTTCGTGTTATATATACCCCGTAACAGCCGCCAGTTTAAACTCATGGGCCGATTTCATATGTCTGGGTTATCGGTGGGTTTTGAAAACATATGGTTTAAACCTAGGTTAAACCCACTGGGTCATGTTTACTGTGCATTTCACATGTCTTGTTTTCAATAATCCTAGTTTAACACTGGGTTACAATTGTATTGTTTGTTTAAACCTGCCCTTGAGGTGGTTTTTCACTGGGTTTGCTCAAAGTAACTTTTCTTCATAGATAATTTCGCCAGCAAAATGGTGTTTTACATCAGTATCGCAGAGCCATTAAATGTGAACATATTTTTAGAGATCATTTTAACCCACTACAGCAGCAGATAAAGGGTGGGGGATCAGGGGGTTCGAAAAATGTATCTAACGAGCGAAAGCGAGTTGGATACGTTTTTAATCAGCAAGTAAGACAAATGGTATCTAACGGACACGAATGCATTATTTTATTTCTTACATATCCTCAAAAATCAGGTTTTAAGCAAATGTTACAATCTTTTTCGACTAAAGGTTATTTACAGCCCATCCGCTTGTAGCTAAGTTACGCGTCACAGACAAATGATTGTCAGGTTATCTATACATCACAGTGTAATCGATTTCGACTGTGCTGTTTTTCCATTGGATGAATGACATTGGTGACCTGGACATCACCTAGGAGCAGCCAGTCATATGTCTTGAAATTGTTAACACACGTACATGTTAACAAGTATGTGTTATCAAAAATAACAAATGATGTTTTCACCAATGGGTGTGTACGAAAATTAGATCCATCCCTTCACACAACAATTATTCACCATATTCGTGGCGAACTAACAACAAAGCGCCTGAGATATATAGATGATAATAAATAAGATAACAGTTATTTTTAAAACAAAATTCACGAGTGAAATTTTTTTTAGTTGTTATGAACTTTAGCGAGGGACATAAATTTGATAATAACTGGTATCTCGTTTATTATTCTATTTATTACCCCAGCTATTTTTTCTTTAAATACCTTTATTTTAGACGCACAGGCACGTACATGTATAGAAACGATATAAACCACTTTACACATTGTTCTGAGTATTCCTATTGCTTTGTATTTTAATCACACTCACAGATAATTTTCAAAAACAAAAGTTATTTTTATTCTGCTAAATATATATATAATGAATTGCATTAAAATGACATTTTGTTATAAATTTAACACTAAAAACAGAGACATGAACGCAAATTCTTTAAACGTCTATCACAAACTGCAGTATTATAATGACATGCGTTCGTGTTTGTCTCATCTTAATAAAGGGAAAAAAGGCGAGATAGGCCTACAGGTTTGAAAATTTAACAAAACGTTTTCTCGTTACCATCAGGCGTACGGGTCCCTTTTTGGTTTTGGAGTGTGTGTGTGTGTGTGGGGGGGGGGCTGGTTTTTGCCCCAATTAAAGGGAAATGCCCAATTCTGGGTAACAACGTTTATTCATCTGTGCATTATTACCAACAGCTATGTAGGGTTCTGTACGCATTTTACGTGGATTATAACTAATATTGTGAGTAGAATGATGGAAATGCACAGTGAAACGTTTTCAGGCCAGCTTATTTTGGCCAAACATCTCCATTTTTGCCCGAATACGGTTTGCCCCACCCAGACTGTGGTGGGAGGGGGGAGGGGAAGAGATAGCTGGCCCCCCATCTGGTACGCGAATGCTAATAATATACTAGCAACGAGTTTGAACTACAAAATAATGAAGTGTAAGCTATCCCTCGCTTATGTCCCTTTCTAGCTCTGTAGGTAACCCATGTAAAAAGCGTGGTTTTGTAAACACGGGTAAAACACACACATGTGAAATGCACCACGGGTGTAGGTCTTGGTCAAGTTTGTCAGTGTTTTACGTAAACCAGTGTTAAACCTAGGTTTTTATGTAACCTGGTGTTACGAAACCCAGACATGTGAAATCGGCCCATGGAGTTTGATGTTATATATATATTTTTGAAGACTTTAATTTACTAAACTTCGTATTTGATTACTATTTTGTTAATATGTCTCCATCATACTTCGTCCCACAATGACTGTTTAAGTGGAAACGTGTTTTGAAAACAACAAAAATATTCTATTTTTATGTGCAGTTTGTAAAACCATTGGTCAAGATATAAATAGAAGTGCAATACTTACAGTGAAGACGGTTCTACAACTAGTAGACACATAATTACAGTCCGGTAGCTCTATCAGCAGTACTTTGATATAGTGCAGTCACTGATTTCTCGCATTCCTCTTCTAGCTGGGACGAAATGCAAGTTGTGTCTTCTGGAACGTCTCAACGAAGTCCTGGTCACCTGACGGCATTGTTACATTGACGACTGATGACAATACAACCGAATGTCAGACCAATCACTTGACCAGCTTTGCTGTTGTCATGGTAATATATATATATATATATATATATATATATATATATATATATATATATATATATATATATGTATGTATGTATGTATGTATGTATGTATGTATTGATGTATTGATGTATGAATATCTATATATTGTATGCATGTCGAGGTTGACTGTTACATACATAGATATTAACGCACTGGCGCAGGGGATAATTAAATCCTTTCTGGCCTCACAAATTGTCCTATGCCGTTGCTGGGACTCGAACCTGTGGCACCGAATCGCCCGCAAATTGCAAGACTAACCACGATACGCTCTGAGCTATCGAAGCATGTATGTATGTATGTATGTATGTATGTATTGATGTATGAATATCTATATATTGTATGCATGTCGAGGTTGACTGTTACATACATAGATATTAACGCACTGGCGCAGGGGATAATTAAATCCTTTCTGGCCTCACAAATTGTCCTATGCCGTTGCTGGGACTCGAACCTGTGGCACCGAATCGCCCGCAAATTGCAAGACTAACCACGATACGCTCTGAGCTATCGAAGCATGTATGTATGTATGTATGTATGTATTGATGTATGAATATCTATATATTGTATGTATGTCGAGGTTGACTGTTACATACATAGATATTAACGCACTAGCGCAGGGGATAAGTAAATCCTTTCTGGCCTCACAAATTGTCCCATGCCGTTGCTGGGACTCGAACCTGTGGCACCGAATCGCCCGCAATTTGCAAGACTAACCACGATACGCTCTGAGCTATCGAAGCTTCCATAAAAAGGAAGTTCTTTAACTTAACCATATGCATGGAGCCTACAATCTACGCGGTCGATCCCGCTTACGTGCATGAAACAGTTGGCAGACCTGGCACTGGCTAGTAAGTATTGATGTATGAATATCTATATATTGTATGTATGTCGAGGTTGACTGTTACATACATAGATATTAACGCAGGGGATACTTAAATCCTTTCTGGCCTCACAAATTGTCCCATGCCGTTGCTGGGACTCGAACCTGTGGCACCGAATCACCCGCAAATTGCAAGACTAACCACGATACGCTCTGAGCTATCGAAGCATGTATGTATGTATGTATGTATGTATGTATATATATATATATATAATGTTTATATGTTCTAACGGAAAGAAAGAAAGAAATGTTTTATTTAACGACGCACTCAACACATTATTTTACGGTTATTTGGCGTCAGACATATGGTTAAGGACCACACAGATTTTGAGAGGAAACCCACTGTCGCCACTACATGGGCTACTCTTCCGATTAGCAGCAAGGGATCTTTTAATTGGGCTTCCCACAGGCAGGATAGCACAAACCATGGCATTTGTTGAACCAGTTATGGATCACTGGTCGGTGCAAGTGGTTTACACCTACCCATTGAGCCTTGCGGAGCACTCACTCAGGGTTTGGAGTAGGTATCTGGATTAAAAATCCCATGCCTCGACTGGGATCCGAACCCAGTACCTACCAGCCTGTAGACCGATGGCCTACCACGACGCCACCGAGGCCGGTATGTTCTAACGGAACATGCATATATATATTATGTTTCTATGATCTAACGGAGAGGGTCGACACGTACTTTGTTTACAAAATAACCCAATTCAGCCACTTACATGATATGGTCATCATTCCTCACTTATTTTTGTAGATACATGTAACTCAATTATTTCTAAGTAACTATACATCTGAACAAAAAGATAAATGTGTTCATGTTTAGCTATGAAGGCAGTTGACAATAACTAATGTTAGCAATAACATACGAGGTTATTAAAACTAATTGTGTTTGTATTGTGCATTAGTAAATGCTTTACCATAGTTTGACACCCAACAACTGATGTATTTTTCGTGCTGGGGCGTCGTTAAACAGTGGTATTTCGATGTATATAAATATTCAGAACATTTTATCGTATACATGTAAAATGGAATTTTTTTTCAGGACCCTAATCCACAGAGTGAAAAGTTACCAGGAATCCACGAAGACATCTTGAGCACAATTTCGTACATCGGAATCGGCATCTCGCTCATCTCTCTCGCCATCACGATCCTCACATACGGCTTATTCAGGTGTGAACTCAACACATTTTATTTACGGTTATATGGCGTCAGACATATGGTTAAGGACCACACAGATATTGAGAAAGGAAACCCGCTGTTGCCAATTAATGGGCTACTCTTTCCGATTAGCAGCAAGGGATCGTTTATATGCACCATCCCACAGACAGAATAGTACATGCCAAGGCCTTTGATACACCAGATGTGGAGCACTGGCTGGAATAAGAAATAGCCCAATAGATCCACCGACTGGTATCGATCCTAGACCTACCGCACATCAAGCGAACGCTTTACCACTGGGCTACGTCCCGACCCCTTAAAAACAAGACCTAGTGGCCAATAGCAAAGGATCTGCTCGAACTACTTAAAAACAAGACCTAGTGGCCAATAGCAAAGGATCTGCTCGAACTACTTAAAAACAAGACCTAGTGGCCAATAGCAAAGGATCTGCTCGAACTACTTAAAAACAAGACCTAGTGGCCAATAGCAAAGGATCTGCTCGAACTACTTAAAAACAAGACCTAGTGGCCAATAGCAAAGGATCTGCTCTAACTACTTAAAAACAAGACCTAGTGGCCAATAGCAAAGGATCTGCTCGAACTACTTAAAAACAAGACCTAGTGGCCAATAGCAAAGAATCTGCTCTAACTACTCAAAAATGGCCGTTTTTAAACTACAAGAGAACGTGTTCGTCACACACCCCACCCCTGCTAAGTAGGTCCCTGGTGACCGAGCTCAATTATAATTAAACGGTTGTCCCTCTCCAGTGGTTAAAACAATAAACCATTTAAAGACGAATACACATTTCACCCACCCTTCTCATATAAATTTTATTATTATTTTAATTGTTGACAGGATATGCTCCTCCTTCGCGGACACCTTCGCGCAATTCAGCCAGCTAACGTCCGCGAACTATTTGATTGGTTCCTGACGTGGCCATTTGGTGTAACGTGAAGCGCATAAACCACTCTAGCGAATATTTTCTGCTCGGTCTGGCTGAACTCACCCAGGGTATTATCACAGTTTTGACAGTGATACATCTGTTTATGTCATCTCAACTGTCAGCTCTATCTTTTGAAGAAATATGGTTTTGTATTTCGAGATAAATTTGTCAAACCAGTCTTGTAGCTGGCAGTCCTCCTAAAGACAAAATACGATGGACGTATGATCTTGTGGGTAGACTGTCCTCGTATAGACGAAATATTTGACAATGAATGACAGTGGCAAAAACATCTTTTGATATCTGCCTTTTGCAGAGATACGATGTTGAATGTGTTAATGGTACTTTCATAAACACTTCTGTGGTAAGATAAATAATGCATCGTCCGAACTATACATCTTAACATTTATTCATGTGTTGCAATAACTTAATGGGAACTCTGCGGTCTCATTCCATTGTATCACTATACTAGATGTTGTCCATTTCACTAAAATTGTATGTTTTAATGTGATCTATAGTGTAAATAATACATCTAAAATGTATCCAATAATTATGCGTCTGGAAAATAAAATAAAAATTGACGATCTATTCCACAAATGCTAATTCTACCAACTGTCAGGATAAAGTTGGCCAACTTTACAACGCAACCGTCGAGTTGGCCAACTTTGTCTTAACAGTTGACAGTCTTAGCCTAGTATTAGTTACATGCTTGTTAATAATATGAAGGAAAAAAAACTAGACATTGCACCTTTACCTGTTTTGCAGGACCTTGCGTAACGAGAAATCCGGAAAGATCCTCCTCAACCTGTGTACGGCGATGTTGCTGATGGACGTGTCCTTCCTGCTCGGTACGCCCAGCTACTACTCCGGCGCCGGCCTCTGCACGACAGTGGCGGTGCTGCTGCACTACTTCCTGCTGGCGACGTTCATGTGGATGTTGTTGGAGGCGTTGGAGATGTACCGCGCTCTCGTCACCGTCTTCGCCAAATACGCCAGGTGGTACATGATGAAGCGCGCTATTGCAGCCTGGGGTGAGTTCTAGCGGTATGTTTCGGGGGGGGGGGGGGGGGGGTGTTTGTTTCGTGGGATTTTTTGTTGTTGTTTTGGGTTTTTTTATTTTGGGGTGTAATAATAGATTCAGGTTTTCGTACATTCTTGAGACCAACTGATAGCATCACTGTTTTGACAGTGGCAGTGCATATCATCACACCTGTCTAAATGTCCATTGTGCAGGTTTACTTTTAATTGTCAAACCAGTCCTTCTACACACAGCAGAACAGATATATATATAGATATATATATATATATATATAGATAGATATATATATATATATATATATACAGTGTACCCTCGATTTATTGCCCCCCGATTTAACGCCAACCTCGCATACCGCCAACTTTCTTTAAAGTACCGTTTTGATTCATGTTTATTTCCCTCGATATAACGCCACCCTCGGTATCCGCCATCCGCCAACGACGTTTTTGAACCGAACTCCATTTAGCCATTATAATTCCCTCGATTTTGCCGCCAATGGTCTGGTCACAAAGTTGATTATAGTGTCATAATTACTAGCGATCTGTTGAATGGGGAAATCCTAACTCCGTTGTACAGTGGCAGTACACACTGAATCTGTTTTTGTTTATTGTGTAGCAATTAACAGATGTAAGTGCTATATATTATATTATATTATATTATTATTATTATTATTATTATTATTATTATTATTCCGGGTGGTGGCAGTCCTCTTACCGTTAAATAAAACTTTTAACTTCTTTACCATCAGACATATTATTAGAATCTCGAATGCTATAAAATATGCATATATATATAAGAGTGAGCGCCTTTTCATAAAGCTAGTTCAGTGATATTACGTAATTTAGTTCTACACTTAAAGTGCCGATGTCACTTTACGTTTTCTACACAATGTCATATCGCAGGTGTTTTCCTGTTTCTCATTCTGATTAATAAACTAGTGTTTGATGCACGACAGGAGATCAGAATTGTGTTATTTGATATATATATATTTTTAATGTGTGTTTTTCATGTTGATTAATGTGTATTGTGATTTATATTTGATCCGTTGACGCATTGCAGGAGTTCCACTAATTATCGTGGGGATAACTCTCGGGATCGACTTAGAACATTACAAGCCAAAACGAGATTTGTGAGTAATATACTGTAACACTTACATACCTGGGGCCTATTTCACTAAACATCGTAAGTTTACGTCTACTACTTGCAAAGAAAGAAAGAAAGAAATGTTTTATTTAACGATGCACTCATTTAATTACGGTTATATGGCGTCAGACATATGGTTAAGGACCACACAGATATTGAGAGGAAACCCGCTGTCGCCACTTCATGGGCTATGCTTTCCGATTAGCAGCAAGGGATCTTTTATATGCACCATCCCACAGACAGGATAGCACATACCACGGTCTTTGATATACCACTGCTACTAGCAGTTATACTAGTCGTGAGTTTACGCGTGTTTGGCGTCTATTTCACGCAGAAAATTACATCATAACGGACGCTGGAGTATTTTAAGGACAAAAGAAAATGAAATATTTGTTCTTCAAACTATATTTGTTGAACTATAATAGTAATAAGAATTCTGGTTTAGTCGCAAATTTACGTTTACGTCAAAACTAGGCTTATGATATTTTGTGAAATTGTTCCCTGATGTTAGTTTTCTCAAAGCGATAAACACATTTAATTTAATCTAAAAAGAGCCATGATTCGTTCTTTAGACTGAATGTTTTTTAATGATTACATGTGATATTGTCATTTATTTGAAAACTATGACTTTTATTTTGCTTTAAAGTAGTTATATATGGATTTCAAAGTAAAATGTTCTATCATTGATTTTAATAAGTAAACAAAATATGTTTCTGTCTTTGCTTATTTAGTTCATTTGTTTGGGGGTTTTTGTGTTTTGTTTCTTGATATCACCACCATATAGTTTTTAAAACTGCGAGAACGATCGTTTCGATCGCGCGTCGTTCACGCCAGTCTAGTTCTGTGTAACACGTTTTTCGATCGAACATTAAAATTTAGGACATCATTTACACTGTAATGACAGGTTAAGCAAACAAGAAATGTGCTTATCACAAATGGGTTACGCAAACATTCATTTCTTGGAGACCTGTGATAAAGAATTATATGTTCTGCATCTCTTTCATTGTCATGTCGTTCGTTTCAGCTGTTTCCTGTCGCAAGGCAGTCAGATCGCCTACTACACTTCGCTGATGGCGCCCTGCTGTTTCGTCATCATCACCAACACCATCGTCTTCATCCTCGTGTCTCGCGTCATCATTAAACCGCGGTTCCAGCAGACCACCAGAGGGGAGGGCAGCGTCACGCCAGCTCAGTTCAGGGGCGCCTTCACCGTCATGATCCTCCTCGGGGTCACGTGGGTTTTCGGTCCGCTGGCCATAGAAGGCGTCACGAAACTGGTGTTCAATTACTTGTTCTGTTTCCTCAACACCTTCCAGGGGTTCTTGATATTCATCTTCAGGTGTGTCTTCAACCCAGAGGCCAGACTCTGCTGGGTTCAGCTCGTAAAGACCGGCACGCTGAAGCGCAAGCGAGGACCCATCAAATCGGTGTATTCAGAATACTCGTCTAAGGGAGACAACTCCAAGTCAAGACCCAACGGTTCCTACGTTCACGCGGGGACGCTGAAAACCAACATGGGGCACTCGAACGGGTGGCACCCTCAGCTTAATGGCATACCGCACGAGAACGGCAAACCGAGAAAGCAATCGGAGATGTTCACGCTGGACTTAAATAGCAGAGAGTCTGATAATTTCTCGACAAAAGCGGACATTTATCAGCTGAAGGACGAGGACAGAGATTCAGAGGAGTGCTACACTCACTTGTGACCCAGTTTACTGTGAGAGTTTTGTCGTCTGTACAGTTTGTTAAATTTCACATCAAGGTGTACTTTTTTCTTGTTGAGCCAGAGGGTGGATACTATTTTGGTTATCTCCCCTGCCTGTGAATGGTAGCAGTGAATGCAGATAAATGCAGTACAGTGTATATCTGTCCTGGGAAGACTATTCAAAGGAAGATGGACTGTGTGCCCAGAACAGGGCACCGTCTTACGAAGCGATCTTAGCGCTAAGATCATCTCAAGTGCATTTAGGTAGTTGTGTACTTAGTTGATTTTAGCGCCAAGTTCGCTTTGTAAATCGGGGTCCAGGGCCCCATTCCACGAAGTGATCTTAGCCTTAAGATCACCTTAAATGCATAACTGATGTATGCACTTAAGGTAATCTTAGCGCTAAGATCGTTTCGTGGAACGGGGCCCTGATGTTATTGAACCTTAAGTGTACGTAAACAGGTGTGTAATGGTTGCTTTGATTCCCCTGTGTGCACTGCCCCCTGGTTATATTTGTCTGAACGGCGGGACTTAGCCAAGGTGGACTGCCTGAACCTCAACTGGATGTAAAACAATTTTCTTGTGCAGTTTGTGAAAAACATTTCGGTTACCTCCCTTGTTTAGAATCCATATTACAATGTGCATTATTATGATCGATGGTAAAATCAGGACCGTAATTTATGTGCGCTGAAAACAGGTAACTCGCTATAAGTTTGCTAACAACAATGTGATAACTAGCAGCTGCACATCTTACTTACGAGGGGCGGAACGTAGCCCAGTGGTCAAGCGCTCGCCCAATTCACGGTCGGGCTGGGATCGATTCCCGTCGGTGGGCCCATTGAACTATTTCTCGTTTCAGCCATTGCACTACGACTGGTATATCAAAGGCCTTAATACGTGCTATCCTGTCCCTTGCTACTAATTTTGGTGGATGTAATCATGGCGGATGCGACTGTATTACCAATACAAATTATGGATTATGATTTTTCTGTTGATTGTGGGACTAAATGTTCAGTTTTCAGGGTACTGTTCCACGGGTATAAAGCAAATACCCCTCGCGATGACCTAATACTTTGACCCACGCTGTCTGTCATATACACAGTTAGGCAGTTACCTTAAGCAGATCAAAACAAGATCAGCTTTAGGGTTGCTTCCACTAAATTAATTTCTGTAGACAACAATGTGGCTAAAGCAGCTACATGCAGTAATCAACATATATCACAGGTACAAATCAAACAACACCTCGCCGGCCTCGGTAGTGTAGTGGTTAAGCTGGCAGATACTGGGTTCGCCGCCCAGTACCGCCGCCCACCCAGAGCGAGTTTACCGACTCGGTGGGTAGGTGGAAGATCACTACATCGAAGTCTCTCTTACTAATAACTAACTAACAACTCACTGGCCTGGAGAGCGTAGTTGTGTGTCCAGGACAGCGTGTATGAACCTAATTGGACATAAGCACAAATATTACTAGAAATGGATTGCAACACTTCGCTGCTAGAACTAATCGAACGGAATGAGGGCCGAAATTGCTTGTTTCTGATATACGTATAGCAAAACTAGTCGTTGTCTACATTTTAATTCCAGTGGCACCCCTCACCAGTTTCAAACACAGTAGTACCCAGTACAACAAATGTAAACATTTATTAACAAGTCCTGTCAACCATATCACCAATGACAGGCGTGGCAGTACTCAGCGTTCTTGTTAATTGACGCTTTGAACTTTGACCCGGTGAAATGCCATTTGGTTTAGAGATACCTTTTGGTGACATTTAAAAAAAATATTTAGGACAACGCCCGTCTCAAGCTACTTAATACTGTGCAAATAAAATACTTAATAATATTAGAAATAATATGTTGATACACGTTTAACGTTCGAACACACGTTTTCTCATATCCTATATAAGATTCGTTGCTGAAGAGATGAACAATTAAGACTCCCAAATATACACTTGTTTAACTTGTCACTTTTGTGATTTTTCTCCTGCGTGGTACAAAGGTGTAATTTGGAGACATTTGACAAAACAAAATATGAACAATTTCTAGCCATTTTATATATTTTTGAAGTAATAATGAAAATGCTAAAATATCGTGCATCAGTATTAACTTTTGCATCATACATCATAATTTTAAAGATATATATATATATATACATGTGTGTGTGTGTGTGTGTGTGTGTGTGTGTGTGTTATAGAGGGGGAGAGGGAGGGAGTGAGGGTGTGTCCGTGTTGTGTATATTTGTGAAATGCATTTGGAAATTAGATCCAAGTTATTCATATTATGTTATCGTTAGTGACATTGCATTTAAATAAAGTGTCACATACTACATCTTATTATGTGGCATATTTCATTTACAAGTAATATTACATACTGCATTTAAATAAAGTGTCACATACTACATCTTATTATGTGGCATATTGCATTTACAAGTAATATTACATATTGCATTTAAATAAAGTGTCACATACTACATTTTATTATGTGGCATATTGCATTTACAAGTAATATTACATACTGCATTTAAATGTCATGTGACTACAGCAATTTAATATATCACGTTTCATATTTCAATTACATTTGGATATAGCTCACATTTCAAATACATGTTTACATTGTATTTTATAGTATCTGGTATACTGCATTTAATTATCACCAGACTACTGATTTCTCTATCATCTGACTACTGCATTTTACTATGTGATATCTTACGTTTCAGTAAACATTTAACTTATTGTATTTTAATAAATGACATACTGCAAATATATACCATGTGACATTGCATTTAAATATTTAAATATCGTTGTTCACAATGACAGTATACGTTAATGTTGTTCTCGTGCATTGAGAACACTAGTTTGGAAGGAGTCGTATAACGTATTAATTAGATTGTATTAAATATATTCCAATTATGTATAGAGTGGATTGTTGTTTTATGGATCATGTGTATATATTATCTTATAAATGTTTTCAACAAAAACTAATATTCATTGTCGTCTTTTTTATGTATTGGAAATGTTTTGTTTCACTACTAATGCAATGTAATGCTTCTTTTAAAATAACAGTTCAGAGTTTGTATCCATTAGAACTGTGAGTTAATCAGCTGGCATACGATACATGTGGCTACTGTGGTCTTTCGTCCAACATAGATTTTCACTACGTCGTACAATAAAATTCCATATTGTAAACACCATTTTAAAATAATCTTATAAAATTGGAGAATGATAATGTTTGACGTCTAACATACTCTGAATAAACTACATGACCTATAGTTAAACGAGTGTTTCTTTCCCTGATAAGCGTTGATTAAAACCATTAACAATTTCAAAATGGTATCTGTACACAAGACAGATTCCAGCGGATGTTCTGACAAGGTTGTGACTGCACCCATAAACCGCGTTCATGTGCTGAGTCTATAAAAGAGTCGTTTCCAGTGGTATGTTCAGCAACGCGATCGATCGAAAAGTATTTTAAATCATTATTTTATAAATACGAAATGCAGCTTGGATATGATTGGATTAAGTTGTTCTCAAACAATAAATGAAAATGTTACCAATTTACTTAATTGAATACGAGTATTACGAATTGGACAACAACTAATTGATTTGTGTACAAACTTTAAAAAATATACTTCTATTATATTTTTCTAGTGGCGTCATTAAATAAAACAAACTTTACTTTCTATTATATTTTTTCCTAATTTTTATTTGTAAGGTAAATAATCATATTCAGATACTTACCTCCGATAGTTGATATGTGTTTCTGTGCTGGGTTGTCGTTAAACATTCATTGATTCATTTGGACAAAATTTGCTCCCCTCCCTCACCAAGTTTCCACTTCTTGAACACCAATTATAAAATACGTGACATATAGAATTATATATTTTATTAACACTATTTTTCCTCGGTTTCTCTTGATTATGTTGAATGATTAATTTAGGATATATATATTCTTTGAATAAAATATGTAAAATATAACATATAAAATATAATTCTTGATGCTGTAACATAAGTGCCATTTGTACGAAAAACAAAAACGAATGTTCATAATTAATGACGGTATGCATAATTTTGATCATCAACCCAACCGTAACTCCACACATGTAGCGTGCAGCAAATTCCAAACTTGATTCGTGTAAAAACAAAAATAAACAAAGCTGACTGTCACACACTAAGCGAGGCCATTTTAAAAAGTGAACCAGGACTCGAATGGCCTTCTTCAACTGCACGATAATTAAACTTTTAAATTTAAAACTTGCACTTTCTATCTTTAAGTATGGTATTGGAAAAAACACCATGAAATGGTCTATTTATTATATACATCTTTCCCAATCTGATTAAAATTAGCTCTGCTGGGTAGATCTAACAGCATTGCATAGACTCCCATGTACAGGTGACATTTCATCTATAAATAACAATTTAAATATCGACCAATTACACTTCGCCTTTTATAGCGTTATTCGGGAGCATACAAATTCTAAAAATATCGGTCGAGACTATTATGCAATAGGCGAACTTGTTGGTCTATTTCAGCATTAAAAAAACAGGGGGAAAAGTGTAGTATTAAACTCTGGATTGTATATTAGTATAAACAGATTTTATGGCTATACCATCACGGTTTTTGTTTTGTCTTGAAACGAATTTTATATAAAAAAATATATATTGCAATTAGTTTCCGGCATACTTCGTAATTCCCCCGAATCATTTCGTATACCCTCGGCATAATTCCGAATGTTTTCAAATTATTTTCAAATCACTGGCATGATTTGCAAGTAAGGTTTTGATTGGTCGAATGAAAGGTCAACTGGACATGAGCTCCAACGGGCTGCTGTTAGATCCACATGTAATAGTGGAGCTAATTTTAATTAGATTGCGTCTTTCCTAATATTTTATTCGCTTTTTGTTAATATCTTTTGCTTATCCTATCGAAAACACGTAACACCATAATATATTTCTTCGGATGGAACTTTTTCAGAAAATGTACTTGACCATAGACTTGTCAAAAGAAATTTGAATAACATTATTTTTATTTAATAATTAAATTACCATTTATTTAATAATATTGTGCAAACATACCTGCCAAAGCGATCCTCCAAAACGGACAAATACAAAACAAATTGAACGCCGTTAAATGTTAACTTACACTCAATGGTTTTCATACATCACATTGTGTCATCATTATTTAGCTTTGTATTCAATTTGGTTTAGATGTTTTATCGTAATTGCACTTCAGATCCCACTTTTATAGGTACAGTTGTTTAAATTACTCTTCTTCTATTTTTTTCAAATACGATCAGATGCATTGGTAATCATCAAACTTAAATGTGAAGAAACGACACAAAGGAAGATAATTTAATCGTGAACTTTTACAAAAAAAAGTAAATACCATTTCTATATTTTCATTGTAGCTAAAATACAGTGAAAATATGACTTTTCACCGATATCACTTTTATGGTTTCTGTAGATCTACATATTTCATTGCTATGTATATAATAAATATATATGTGCACGTAATAAGTACTATGTGCATGTATACTTAAAGTCGCACACCCTGGTTTCAGCCTGTGAAAATCGACAATAAGTTTGGTTAATCTACAAACATGTAGCACGTCTGTGTAAACTTACATTAAAGTGAAACAAGACTTTTTGATGTAGCATCGGGGAAATACCTTTTCAAAATAGACTAGAGCTTGTCTTTATAACCATTACTTCTCAGAAAATGCATTTTGCGGTATTACAAACATCATGATGACTACAAACACTCGGATGTACGGAAATTAATAATCTAACATTAACATTTAAGTAATGTCATGTCTGGTTTCAATTATCAAAAACGGATCTAATGGCAGTGCTTAAAATTAGGGTCTGTCTCTTTAAAGTATTATGAATTATCTAATGAATATAATTATCAAACTAATTACTGTTATAAAAAAGAATGACTTGAGTGAATTGTATTAAACTATAAAGTATATATAAACAATAATTATTATATAATATTTTGTAAACGTTCTTTGTGAGCACAACAGATTTAAACAGCACGATGAATTAAACAGAATGGCGTACAGGTTCTGATTTGTGGAATGTTTGAGTTGCTTCACCTTCTACAGAATCCAGGTGGTGGACAGAATCCCCAGTGATATCACCATCCAGGTCCATGAGCCTACAAGAATATAATTCCTGTTTAATGATTTGAACAATAAATAATATTGCTAATTGTATTACAATACACACACATTTAATAGATATAGATACAGAAGAAGGGAGGAT
Organism: Gigantopelta aegis; assembly: GCF_016097555.1. NCBI lineage: Eukaryota > Metazoa > Mollusca > Gastropoda > Neomphalida > Peltospiridae > Gigantopelta > Gigantopelta aegis. The sequence continues at coordinate 9,065,430 of NC_054701.1, forward strand.
TTATTTAACCACGTGCTCAGCACATTTTATTTACGATTATATGGTGTCGGGCATATGGTTAAGAAGCACTCGGATAATGACAGTCAACGCGTTTCCGCCACGCAATGGGCTATTCTTTCCGACTAGCAGCAAGGAATCTTGTATATGCCTTTGTTATTTCAGTAGTGGAGCACTGACGAAAACAAAAAATAACACAATGGGTTCATCGATATAATTCACACATATATCTTAGAGAGTAAACCCGCTAGTTTCCATCAGTACCAAGGCATCTTTTATATGTACCATCCAAAACACCAAATAACATTCGTAATGCACTGGCTGGGGCGAGAAATAACCCAATGGGCCCAATGGGTCCACCAACGGGAATCGATCCTAGACAGACCGCGCATCAAGCGAGCACTTTACCACTGGGCTACGTCCTGTTTGCATGTATCTAGTTACCTGTCATGGGGCATCCACAAACATAAGCCGATTCACGGTCTATGTCATCCACGTAGCTTCTACATCTAGGGAATGATTTGGGCGCTGTTGGCTGCATGTTGAAAGTCTCGTTCACAAGCATCGCCATGCCGTTGGTGTTGTGCAGATCGATGTGGCAGTGAAGAAACCACAAACCTGGGTTGTCGGCCCTGAATCGGATGACGACGTACCCTCCTGACGGCACGACGATTGTGTCCTTGAGAGGGGGTTTGTCAAAATTCAGTGCCGGCTCCTTGTTTTCTCTCCAGGCCGCACTATTGCAGTAACTGCCTCCACATTCTATGTCCTGATTGTCCGGACCAATTATTGTACCGTTTGGATTGTAATCGGGAAATCCCATCTTGAGGACGTAGAACGAGTGTCCGTGTAGGTGAACTGGGTGAGCGTATCCCCGACCGTTGCCCATGTTGGAGAAGACCATCTGGACGAGGTCGCCGTCGTCTAGGTCAATGGTGTAGTGACAGGTGCAGATCTTCTGTGTGCCGCACTCGACCTTGTCACAGGCTGGACCAGTGAACACCTCCTTGGGCTGCACGAGCGCCGCGACAGACGGCGAGGCATACTGACGTCCGTTAACAGACCCCGGGGTATCGCCAGGCTCTCCTGGGAAAGCGAAGTTCAGAAAGAATTCCTTGTCAGGTTCTCCCTCAATAGATGCTCCAGTTACGTTTTGTTCGTTAGACCTGGCATCCTCCATCAAAATACACTCTCTGTTACGATTCGGTGGGTAATTAACAAACGGACAGTTAAATACCAGACATGGGTTGCATGCTACTAGAGTTGAGACTGGAACTCCTCCAACAGGTGAATTGTTGTAGCGCAAAATAGCTTCTGCCACATGATTTCTGTTTACTTCTAAGCTTTCTGCTATTATCATGTACTTTTTCACTGCCAGTGTCGGGGTTATTGTAAAGTCGACCCTCTCGCCCGTTTGAAGAATGATTGATTGTACGACACGAGGCTCGATCTCGTGACCATCAGAGGCAACAACTGTCAGATTATGTTGGGCGATGTACAGTCTGAACGGGTACAGCGTGGCGGCGCTGATCACCCGGAAGCGATACGTTTTACCTTTGTCCACCGTGAACACCTGGAGTGGTGCGCCATTGTTCAACAGCGGCTTGGTGGGGTCATAATAAAACCTGCCTTGCCCGTTGATCAATCCAGAGTGGAACTCAAATCGACTAAACTGGCCACCTTCCACAGACTCTGTTGTACTTATTCTGGAACATTTCTTGGCATTCTCCTCACAGTCGAACATCCCATGCAGCATTTTCAAATACGCAGTCTCCGGGTCCATGTCGTGGTTCCAGTCCTGGAGAACTATTATGTGCTCGTTTGCCAAAGGTAACGGCTCGTTCCTCCGACGTACGATGAACGCTCCATAGAGCCCAATGCTTCGCTGATCGCCGATGTGGGCATGGTACCAATGGGTACCCTTTGGTGTTGCAGTGAATCTGTATTTGAACGTCTGCTCTGGAAGGACTGGACACTGTGTGACGAGGCCAACGCCGTCCATCCACGGTGTGCCCTTCTGATGCATGCCGTGGAAATGGATGGTGATGCTGTCCGTGTGCATCTTGTTGGTAACGAATACCTCGACCTCTTGGCCCTCGTACACAACTAGCTCTGGACCAGGGAAAGACTTGTTCACGCTTATGACGAGACGGGCATAGACACCATCTATAGTGACTATGTCTGCGACCTCGTCTTTGGGTAAAAGCGTTTTGGAAGGATCCGAGAAGCTATAAAGACCGCCGTTGTAAGGCATCACTCGCATAAACCCTTTTGTCATGGACAACTTTGGTTCCACCTCCAGCCAGAACTGACAGAGTGGTTTGTTCTTCTCGCACACTGCCCGTCGCACGCATGACGCTTTGTCAGCAGCACAGAGAACAACTATTATAGCAACGAAATACTTCATTGTCCCCTCTACTGTTTCATCTGAAAGAAACAGAAAAAGAATACACATATTCATGTCCAGTTATTCAGTGAAAAAGTCAACTCTTTACAGAAAACAAACTTTTAATAAAAACAATAAAATAAAATAACATAATTTATCTTTTATAACACAAAATATATGTGCCTTCTATTTTGGGGGAAATGTTCACTTCTTAAAGCATATGCATGTAAAAAACCTTGAACTTTTGGATAATTTTTCATCTCTGCTTGGTGACATTCTTGCACAATTTGTCATCGTTTTAGATAAAATGACGGACTTGTCAGCTGTGGTCGCAGTACTCGTGACGGGTGCCACCAGTGGGGCAGAATATGCTCACTTTTCGCAAACACCTGATGCATGGGTGCATGTCATCGCAGCTATATTTATTTCAATGAGCTCTGCCCTGTGCTAGTAGTAATTCAGTAAATTTATCTGGGAGTGGCAGTCCTCTTTTGGTGGTGCAACGATGCATTACCAAATAAAGGATCCACTCGGGAGTGGCTGTCCTCCTATACCCGTTGCATTAAACAAATATTTGGCCAAATACTCATTTAATTGTGCGAATACGGTCTTAATTGTGGATAACAGTTTAGTTGTACAGATTAAAGGGACAGACCCTAGTTTCAACCCATGAAAATTAACACTAAGTTTAGTTAATCTACAAACCTGTAACACATTTGGTTAAAGTTACAATTGAGTGAAACATGAGTCTGTGACTTTGAAATGGTGAAATACCCTCTAAAATATACTAAAACATGACTCCATAACTGTTACTTCTCAGACACACGTGTGTTTTTAAAAATATGAGAAATGCATTTTGTGATATTAAAAACACCAGGATGACCAAAAACACTTCGAATGTACAGAAATGGATAATCTAAACAATAAAATCTAAATAAAGTATGATTTCAGTTGTCTAAACGGCTCTAATAGTCAAAAATATGTCTTAGTGTTTAAAAAGTAGGGTATGTTCCAAATACATCATTAGACTACATTTATTTATTATTCATCGGCTATTGGATGTTAAACACTTGATAATGTTCTGACACACAGTCCTGTATTGAAACCAGATATATTGTTCCTATACAGCAAGGGATATTTCAGTCGAACGTTTTCTACAGACAGGATAGCACATATGGCAGCTATGAGGAACTAGTTTGAGACGGGGTAAGCAAACACGCATACACACATCATATACACATGCACAGCATATATACACCTGCACAAAAGTACACGCACATGCAATAATTGCAGATATAAACAAAAAACAACAACACAAGGCAGCTGCACTAGAACATGTTGTGGCCAATCTGGACTATTGACATGTTTAATGACCAGTTTCATAAGGAAACTCAAGCATAATTTGATTAGCGACGTCATCCATGAAACTCCTTTGTGCTCTCGCCACGCCCTTCTCTACCGAAGCTACACAGTACAGTGGCGGATAGATTAATTTTGAAGTGGGACCTACAGCCATGCAGGCCTTTATACAGCCATGCGGGCCTTTATACAGCCACGCAGGCCTTTACACAGCCACGCAGGCCTTTACACAGCCACGCTGGCCTTTACACAGCCACGCAGGCCTTTATACAGCCACGTAGGCGTTTACACAGCCACGCTGGCGTTTACACAGCCACGCAGGCCTTTATACAGCCACGCAGGCCTTTACACAGCCACGCAGGCCTTTATACAGCCATGCAGGCCTTTCGGTGGTTTGTAGCCCAAGCGATTCTGAGAAGAATGAATGAGTGAAAGTTTGCTGACGCCTCGGCACAAAACGTACATCGGCCGTTAGATGTCAAACAATGGTAATTATCTCGCCTTCATGTAAAATTCTTTAATCCCATTGGTTGTTTGCCGTTGGACAAATCCCTTATTCCCCTGTGGGCGGAGCCAAATTCTCTTATACCCCGTCTGTAATTTCCAACAGTTTCCAGCCGCCCCAGTTAATGCTAAAGCAATAATTAGATTATAAATAACATTGATAATCAACCAAGTATACATAGTGGGGGGGGGGGGGGGGGGGGGGGGGGTATTTGTTGTTGTTGTTGTTTTTGGTTGGGTTGGTTGTTTGTTTTTGTTTTCATTGTTTGTTTTGTGTGTTTTTTCGTCGGTTGATGTGGGGGTTTGGGGTTGTTGGGGTTACATTTTTATTTGTTTGTGTGTGGGTTGTTTTTGTGTGTTTTTTGGGGGGTGTTGTTTGAGGGTTTTTTTTTTTTATTATTATTATTATTTGGTTGGGTTTTTTTGTTGTTGTTTGAGTTTTTTTAACAGGTTCTTTTTAGTTGTTAAAATTAGTGACTCCCTTAAGACTCCACCTAGATCCGCACATTGTAGCCTATGCCCACACCTAAGAGTCGAGAGTATCTTGTTTGACTCAGCCCAGCCCCGTCACAAAGCCTCACTTGAGAACGCTTCACGCCTAAATGGTCCTGAACGATACGGAATAAACCCACCCGTCCGGCCTGATAATCGCTTTTCTGGAACAGTCCTGCTATAATAATGGTCGAATGAGGTCACGGCCTTTCTGCGTTTCAGTAAACACGGCCACGAATGCAGTGGCCTGTTTCCTAGGTGGATTCGGTTTCGGTGTGCCTGTAACACAAAGCGCTAGCGAAAAACAGCTGCCCTGGATCTCCGGGCGCGGTTACTGAGTCAGTAGGGACCGCGGACACTTTCTAAATATGACAAGAATGATAACGATTTTTGCTGTGCTGATGGAATACATTTAAAAGAACTATTTTCAATAACAACAAAAACATTTAATTGCCTCTAACCCCTTAAAATGGAAATTTTTCATTAAGGGGAAATAACTCCGTTTAGCAAAAATTGGCAGACGACATAAAAAAAATTGCTATAATGAAATGTTTTTAAATTTAAGCCTTATTTTGGATTTTAATACCTTTATTAGCATTTATCCTATAAATATTTCCACTAAATTGTCATTTAAATAGTCTGAAATGTTGTTTTTTTCAATGCCAAAAAAATACCATTTACTAGCCTCAAGTATATGGTACATGAATTTTGTTTCAGTAATAAGTTTTATAAATTAATTAAATCAATATAATTTGACATTATATAGCATATAAGATATATATATATATATATATATATATATATATATATATATATATAATCAACCACGGATCCCAAATGAGTGGGGTTATGTAATATTTTGTTCAGCTGGATGTTTTCGCAGAAGTTTATTATTTAATGCAAGTTACTGTAGTTTTACCTTTGTTTGATGCTCTTTTTCTACATTGCATCTACACTATGAATACTATAGCTGCCCTTTTTAAACCTTGCAACCTTCCCTAAAATATCGTGGATCCACCTCTGATAATATGCATTATATTATGTATATGGTCTAGTTCAAGAATACAGTAACTGATGTTACCAACATATTAATATACTTGTACAGTTGAGGTCAATTGCAGATGTTTAAACATTGAAGATAAAAAATGTCTATTCACAATAGCTCGTATTGAAACAATAATTATTATGTATGCTGACCTAACAGGTTTTGTTAAAATAGGTCATTGTAGATGGTTAATCTCATCAGATGTATAATTTACTTGAAATTTAGTACTTAATTAAAACATAAACAAATGTCCGCCATTTTGGATCCACACAAAATGCACCAACAGGGAGATGTGTAACATGCCATCAAAGTTATCTAATAATTCTAAACATCTAAATTGTATGTTGTAGTCAATCAGCAATGGATTAACAACATTTATATCACAAAAATAGGCACTAGTCACGATGACAACACCACTGTGTTTCAATAACTAATGGCTATCTCCTTAATTTCTGACTGCCACTGACTGACAGTGCATTTTGTACTAGTTACAACTACTGATATTTTTGTAGTACTACAGAGAAATGTTGTAGCTATCGCCAACGAACATGTGGTTTTCAACCAAAGAAACACTGCGATGGACTGGTGGCAGTGTACAGCACTGCCAGTCTTCCTGTGCGGTCTCTAGTTATTGTGTCCTAGAACACGATTCTGGAAGCAACCATATTTAATAAAATTATTTCGGGTAAGAAGCTAAATTTATAATAATCATTACAATGCAAAATAAATATTAAAAAAATAGAAAAAGAAAAAACAGAACAAAAACATATATTATACAGCGCCACAGTAAATGCCTTTCTTTCTTTTTTTGTGGGTTTTTTTTTGTTGGGTTTTTTTTTTTTTTTTCTTTTTTTCTTTTTTTTGGGAGGGGTGTTGTTGGTTTATTGTGAGGGTTTTGTTGTTTTTGTGTGGTTTTTGTGTGTGGGTTTTTTGTGTGGGTTTTGGGGTTTTTTGTTTTTTTTTTTTTTTTTTTATCCAGTGGATAAGCTGCTGGACAATTAAGCTGACGACAGTAGTTCAAATTACTTCAAAGCTGCCTCACACTTTTGTTCATCATTCTAATCTATTACCCTCGTATCTGCATTTCAAGCTTATTACTTAAACGTTCCAATTTGTCCTACGATATCAATCTGTCTGTCAGTTCCCTCCAACTCTGTTTTCTGAGCTGTCCACACCATCACCTACCTGTCTCAACTTCCTCCACTGGTCTCTGTGTACTTCTCTGCACCCACCTGATTTCCTCGTTCTCTAAGGCTAATACAGCTGGTCTGACCCACGGCACTAACTAACGACCAGTGGTAGTCGGGGAGTATAGTAGGTGGTGACAAGTGCCTCTTAACAATGCCAGAAGTAACCAATGAACATTCTCCGAAGTGGTTCGACTAAGCTCACATCCAAAGCTGGTGGAAAATGGCAGGTGTGTGGCACAGATAGCCACACGAGTTGGGAAATTGCAGGTGTGTGGCACAGTTAGCCACATGAAATGGGAAATGGCAGGTGTGTGGCACAGATAGCTACAAGAAACAAACACTTGTCGAAGTTGGAAAGACAAGGACTGGGATGTGGACTTGGACAGCGAAAGAAGTTGACAGATAGAACTGGCCGAATTAAAAAGAAAGGAGGATGAGTTCACAGAAAATAAAGGAAAGGGGGCAGTCAGATTAAAAAAAAAATATTAACATTTTATATTGAGACATTTAAATGCTAAATGTAAGAAATATATTATTGGAATAAAATAAACAATGTCAGTATTGTTTACAATACGGAACCTGTAGGCAGGTAGTATAGCACTATGGTTTATTTTACCATAGTAACGACGTGGTATATGAACAACGTTGTGATACCTTATATTAGTTATATATTTTTATGTATTTAATTAAGGTAAATCACCTACCATTATCCTGTACAGTTTAGTATATGTTTATGTTTGTATAATAAGTTGCAAAACCTTAAAGCAACAAAGAACTGAGTGAACACGTCAGACGACGTGTATGAGAATTATCAAACTAAAGAATTATCAAATGTTTAACATCCAGTAGTCGATGATTAATTAAAGAAGTATTAAATGTTTAACATCCAATAGCCGATGATTAATTAAAGAATTATTAAATGTTTAATATCCAGTAGCCGATGATTAAATAAAGAATTATCAAATGTTTAACATCCAATAGCCGATGATTAATTAAAGAATTATCAAATGTTTAACATCCAGTAGCCGATGATTAATTAAAGAATTATCAAATTTTTAACATCCAGTAGCCGATGATTAATTAAAGAAGTATTAAATGTTTAACATCCAATAGTCGATGATTAATTAAAGTAATATTAAATGTTTAACATCCAATAGACGATGATTAATTAAATAATTATTAAATGTTTAACATCCAGTAGCCGATGATTAATTACCATTAGCACAAATTATTTTGACGTCACGTATTTTAACTAAAGCTTTGAAAACGTTACGCTCAGGTACACAGGTCTTGTTGGCTTGTAAGCAAATGATCCATCCACAGCCTATGATTAATTAACATGAAACAGTGGTGTCGTTAGACAAAACAAACTGTTTTAATTCTGGGGCTTCCCACGTGCATACATACAGAACAAACACACGAAAATGCACCGGAAAGTACACACATACACGATACATCAAACAAGGTATTTGTATTGTCTGTGATATAGATATAAATAGACACAAATAGCCTAGGGAAGATAATTAGCATTTTTAAGCCTCTATGTATATAAAACATATTATTTAAAATATAATAACATAATTAGAAATGTTTTCATAATTCCAAATTGAAAGATATAAAAGATATAACTTACTCACGCACTGCCCGCCAAACTGCTAACAATACTTGGAAAAAACACTCAGTTCCGCGAATTTTGTTTTTATTCCCGGGGATTTCTTTCCTCTAGACACGATATCATGTTTACTAGCTTAATAAGTTATGGGTCAGGCTACCTAAGCGTCGCTAGTAGCTTACTTCCCTGTTTCGTCAGTGGCGCGAAACGAGACAATCGAGTTTGGTTTAAGTCTAGTTGTATGCTGACCCAACAGGTTTTGTTAAAATAGGTCATTGTAGATGGTTAATCTCATCAGATGTATAATTTACTTGAAATTTAGTACTTAATTAAAACATAAACAAATGTCCGCCATTTTGGATCCACACAAAATGCACCAACAGGGAGATGTGTAACATGCCATCAAAGTTATCTAATAATTCTAAACATCTAAATTGTATGTTGTAGTCAATCAGCAATGAATTAACAACATTTATATCACAAAAATAGGCACTAGTCACGATGACAACACCACTGTGTTTCAATAACTAATGGCTATCTCCTTAATTTCTGACTGCCACTGACTGACAGTGCATTTTGTACTAGTTACAACTACTGATATTTTTGTAGTACTACAGACAAATGTTGTAGCTATCGCCAACGAACATGTGGTTTTCAACCAAAGAAACACTGCGATGGACTGGTGGCAGTGTGCAGCACTGCCAGTCTTCCTGTGCGGTCTCTAGTTATTGTGTCCTAGAACACGATTCTGGAAGCAACCATATTTAATAAAATTATTTCGGGTAAGAAGCTAAATTTATAATAATCATTACAATGCAAAATAAATATTAAAAAAATAGAAAAAGAAAAAACAGAACAAAAACATATATTATACAGCGCCACAGTAAATGCCTTTCTTTCTTTTTTTGTGGGTTTTTTTTTGTTGGGTTTTTTTTTTTTTTTCTTTTTTTTTTTTTTTGGGAGGGGTGTTGTTGGTTTATTGTGAGGGTTTTGTTGTTTTTGTGTGGTTTTTGTGTGTGGGTTTTTTGTGTGGGTTTTGGGGGTTTTTGGGTGTTTTTTTTTTTTATCCAGTGGATAAGCTGCTGGACAATTAAGCTGACGACAGTAGTTCAAATTACTTCAAAGCTGCCTCACACTTTTGTTCATCATTCTAATCTATTACCCTCGTATCTGCATTTCAAGCTTATTACTTAAACGTTCCAATTTGTCCTACGATATCAATCTGTCTGTCAGTTCCCTCCAACTCTGTTTTCTGAGCTGTCCACACCATCACCTACCTGTCTCAACTTCCTCCACTGGTCTCTGTGTACTTCTCTGCACCCACCTGATTTCCTCGTTCTCTAAGGCTAATACAGCTGGTCTGACCCACGGCACTAACTAACGACCAGTGGTAGTCGGGGAGTATAGTAGGTGGTGACAAGTGCCTCTTAACAATGCCAGAAGTAACCAATGAACATTCTCCGAAGTGGTTCGACTAAGCTCACATCCAAAGCTGGTGGAAAATGGCAGGTGTGTGGCACAGATAGCCACACGAGTTGGGAAATTGCAGGTGTGTGGCACAGTTAGCCACATGAAATGGGAAATGGCAGGTGTGTGGCACAGATAGCTACAAGAAACAAACACTTGTCGAAGTTGGAAAGACAAGGACTGGGATGTGGACTTGGACAGCGAAAGAAGTTGACAGATAGAACTGGCCGAATTAAAAAGAAAGGAGGATGAGTTCACAGAAAATAAAGGAAAGGGGGCAGTCAGATTAAAAAAAAATATTAACATTTTATATTGAGACATTGAAATGCTAAATGTAAGAAATATATTATTGGAATAAAATAAACAATGTCAGTATTGTTTACAATACGGAACCTGTAGGCAGGTAGTATAGCACTATGGTTTATTTTACCATAGTAACGACGTGGTATATGAACAACGTTGTGATACCTTATATTAGTTATATATTTTTATGTATTTAATTAAGGTAAATCACCTACCATTATCCTGTACAGTTTAGTATATGTTTATGTTTGTATAATAAGTTGCAAAACCTTAAAGCAACAAAGAACTGAGTGAACACGTCAGACGACGTGTATGAGAATTATCAAACTAAAGAATTATCAAATGTTTAACATCCAGTAGTCGATGATTAATTAAAGAAGTATTAAATGTTTAACATCCAATAGCCGATGATTAATTAAAGAATTATTAAATGTTTAATATCCAGTAGCCGATGATTAAATAAAGAATTATCAAATGTTTAACATCCAATAGCCGATGATTAATTAAAGAATTATCAAATGTTTAACATCCAGTAGCCGATGATTAATTAAAGAATTATCAAATTTTTAACATCCAGTAGCCGATGATTAATTAAAGAAGTATTAAATGTTTAACATCCAATAGTCGATGATTAATTAAAGTAATATTAAATGTTTAACATCCAATAGACGATGATTAATTAAATAATTATTAAATGTTTAACATCCAGTAGCCGATGATTAATTACCATTAGCACAAATTATTTTGACGTCACGTATTTTAACTAAAGCTTTGAAAACGTTACGCTCAGGTACACAGGTCTTGTTGGCTTGTAAGCAAATGATCCATCCACAGCCTATGATTAATTAACATGAAACAGTGGTGTCGTTAGACAAAACAAACTGTTTTAATTCTGGGGCTTCCCACGTGCATACATACAGAACAAACACACGAAAATGCACCGGAAAGTACACACATACACGATACATCAAACAAGGTATTTGTATTGTCTGTGATATAGATATAAATAGACACAAATAGCCTAGGGAAGATAATTAGCATTTTTAAGCCTCTATGTATATAAAACATATTATTTAAAATATAATAACATAATTAGAAATGTTTTCATAATTCCAAATTGAAAGATATAAAAGATATAACTTACTCACGCACTGCCCGCCAAACTGCTAACAATACTTGGAAAAAACACTCAGTTCCGCGAATTTTGTTTTTATTCCCGGGGATTTCTTTCCTCTAGACACGATATCATGTTTACTAGCTTAATAAGTTATGGGTCAGGCTACCTAAGCGTCGCTAGTAGCTTACTTCCCTGTTTCGTCAGTGGCGCGAAACGAGACAATCGAGTTTGGTTTAAGTCTAGTTGTATGCTGACCCAACAGGTTTTGTTAAAATAGGTCATTGTAGATGGTTAATCTCATCAGATGTATAATTTACTTGAAATTTAGTACTTAATTAAAACATAAACAAATGTCCGCCATTTTGGATCCACACAAAATGCACCAACAGGGAGATGTGTAACATGCCATCAAAGTTATCTAATAATTCTAAACATCTAAATTGTATGTTGTAGTCAATCAGCAATGAATTAACAACATTTATATCACAAAAATAGGCACTAGTCACGATGACAACACCACTGTGTTTCAATAACTAATGGCTATCTCCTTAATTTCTGACTGCCACTGACTGACAGTGCATTTTGTACTAGTTACAACTACTGATATTTTTGTAGTACTACAGACAAATGTTGTAGCTATCGCCAACGAACATGTGGTTTTCAACCAAAGAAACACTGCGATGGACTGGTGGCAGTGTGCAGCACTGCCAGTCTTCCTGTGCGGTCTCTAGTTATTGTGTCCTAGAACACGATTCTGGAAGCAACCATATTTAATAAAATTATTTCGGGTAAGAAGCTAAATTTATAATAATCATTACAATGCAAAATAAATATTAAAAAAATAGAAAAAGAAAAAACAGAACAAAAACATATATTATACAGCGCCACAGTAAATGCCTTTCTTTCTTTTTTTGTGGGTTTTTTTTTGTTGGGTTTTTTTTTTTTTTTTTTTTTTTTTTTTTGGGAGGGGTGTTGTTGGTTTATTGTGAGGGTTTTGTTGTTTTTGTGTGGTTTTTGTGTGTGGGTTTTTTGTGTGGGTTTTGGGGGTTTTTGGGTGTTTTTTTTTTTTATCCAGTGGATAAGCTGCTGGACAATTAAGCTGACGACAGTAGTTCAAATTACTTCAAAGCTGCCTCACACTTTTGTTCATCATTCTAATCTATTACCCTCGTATCTGCATTTCAAGCTTATTACTTAAACGTTCCAATTTGTCCTACGATATCAATCTGTCTGTCAGTTCCCTCCAACTCTGTTTTCTGAGCTGTCCACACCATCACCTACCTGTCTCAACTTCCTCCACTGGTCTCTGTGTACTTCTCTGCACCCACCTGATTTCCTCGTTCTCTAAGGCTAATACAGCTGGTCTGACCCACGGCACTAACTAACGACCAGTGGTAGTCGGGGAGTATAGTAGGTGGTGACAAGTGCCTCTTAACAATGCCAGAAGTAACCAATGAACATTCTCCGAAGTGGTTCGACTAAGCTCACATCCAAAGCTGGTGGAAAATGGCAGGTGTGTGGCACAGATAGCCACACGAGTTGGGAAATTGCAGGTGTGTGGCACAGTTAGCCACATGAAATGGGAAATGGCAGGTGTGTGGCACAGATAGCTACAAGAAACAAACACTTGTCGAAGTTGGAAAGACAAGGACTGGGATGTGGACTTGGACAGCGAAAGAAGTTGACAAATGTTTAACATACAATAGCCGATGATTAATTAAAGAATTATCAAATGTTTAACATCCAGTAGCCGATGATTAATTAAAGAATTATCAAATTTTTAACATCCAGTAGCCGATGATTAATTAAAGAAGTATTAAATGTTTAACATTCAATAGTCGATGATTAATTAAAGTAATATTAAATGTTTAACATCCAATAGACGATGATTAATTAAATAATTATTAAATGTTTAACATCCAGTAGCCGATGATTAATTACCATTAGCACAAATTATTTTGACGTCACGTATTTTAACTAAAGCTTTGAAAACGTTACGCTCAGGTACACAGGTCTTGTTGGCTTGTAAGCAAATGATCCATCCACAGCCTATGATTAATTAACATGAAACAGTGGTGTCGTTAGAAAAATCATCAGATATTTTTAATTTCAAAACCTCAAATAAAAACTGGATTAAAACTCTATATAATAATTCAGTGTTGAGGGTGATTCAAAATGGCTTTCTATTAGAAACATTTAAATTAGAAAGAGGATGTAGACAAGGCGATGCACTATCTCGTTATATTTTTATTATCTGCGCTGAAATTTTAGCTATATTAATAAAAATAACAAAAACATAAATGGAATAACAATCGATGGTGAGCAATAGTTAATATCCCAATACGCAGACGATACAACTTTTATACTTGATGGAACTCCTGGATCTGTTTAATACTTTAACAATATTAGAATATTATGCCACAGTATCTGGATTAAAAATAAATTATACAAAATCAAAAGCTATTTGGATAGGCAGTAAAATATACTCAAAAGAAGTTTATCACCATTCAAGATGAAAATTGCAAAGGAATACAATAGAATTTAAGATGCTCGGAATAACGTTTACAGTGAATTTACAATTAATTGTTAAAGCGAATTACCCCACAAAACTTAATGAAATTAAACTATTGATAAAACTATGGTTAATAAGGAAGTTAACTGTCTCAGGAAGATTAACCGTATTAAAAACATTTTTAATACCTAAAATTACGTATTTACTCATTGCACTACCAAACCCATCGAAAAAAGTAGTTGGCAATTTGAATAGATTATTTTTAAAATTCATTTGGCAAAATAAACCCGATTAAATATTAAGTCTGGAGCTCCACGCGGTAAGACGTGTTTGTTTCGTTTGTCCACACTGCACGTGCTTTCGCGGCTCGACTTGGGGATCCTTCACTTCGTTGTTTTTGTCAGCGAAGTGAAGTTTTCTACTGGGATGTATGCAGCCATTGGAACTGATTGAAGTCTGGAACCCTTCTCGTTTCGACAGTCTGCACCACCAGGTTGGATTCCTTTTTAGCGAGATTTCTTGCCTCCACGTCATTTCTCCGTCTAACTATGTTGACTTGTTATTTTTCGTGACTCGTATGACGGCCATTCTGCAGAACGCCACGGTTGTTGGCGTTTAGTCTCTACATGTCCGAGCCTGTCCTAGCAGCACTGGAAGATTGACCGCCCCACTCTAAGAAGAAATAGGAAGCGGGATCGGCCCCTACTACTCTTTTCTAGACTTTACTTTGTTTTATTGTGATACCATCTCGTATCCTCCGGATTCGGACCTGTCCGCACCACTATACCAACCCATGACGACTGGACTATACCCTAGTCTGATTCTCTCTCTCGTTCAGACGGATCCGGCTTCTCAAGATCTGTATTTCAGCACAGCACTACACCTTCAACGTCTATTGACTGTCAATCTAGGTATTTTCTTGACGGGATGCAACCCATCTCGTCCGTACAAGCTGTGCACCCTCACGGCCTTAACGAGGCCACTCACGTGGACATATAGATCGGACTTTAAACTTTTAGACCTTCGTTTAAAAAATTATGTCGAAATTACTTTCTTTTTTTAATATTATTAAATAGTCGGATCCTCTCTTCTTTCACTTATTTATTTTTGG
Organism: Gigantopelta aegis; assembly: GCF_016097555.1. NCBI lineage: Eukaryota > Metazoa > Mollusca > Gastropoda > Neomphalida > Peltospiridae > Gigantopelta > Gigantopelta aegis. Next base: position 9,080,525 of record NC_054701.1, read on the forward strand.
ACTGTCCTTCTAAAATGCTCCAAATTATATAAATATTCGACCGAGCAGTCAATTATTTTTATTTTTGGCTTGTAACTTCTTTTTTTAAAATTCTATTAACTTTTCTACTAATTGCTATTTTCAAAATTCTGCCCATTTTCAACTCTACACCCCCCCCCCCACCCACACATCCCTCCCCCACCCACCCACCCCCCTCCTCCCGAGTCATGCCATCGATCTTATCTAATTTCTTTTTGACCACCTGATCTAATCTAGCGACCAAATTTAATGAGTAGAATTTTCTTTATTAATTATATTAATTAGAGATGCGCATCAAAAAAAAATTGTTTTGGTGTGGGTTTTGTGTGTGGGTTTTTTGTGTGGGTTTTGGGGTTTTTGGGTTTTTTTTTTTTTTTTATCCAGTGGACAATTAAGCTGACGACAGTAGTTCAAATTACTTCAAAGCTGCCTCACACTTTTGTTCATCATTCTAATCTATTACCCTCGTATCTGCATTTCAAGCTTATTACTTAAACGTTCCAATTTGTCCTACGATATCAATCTGTCTGTCAGTTTCCTCCAACTCTGTTTTCTGAGCTGTCCACACCATCACCTACCTGTCTCAACTTCCTCCACTGGTCTCTGTGTACTTCTCTGCACCCACCTGATTTCCTCGTTCTCTAAGGCTAATACAGCTGGTCTGACCCACGGCACTAACTAACGACCAGTGGTAGTCGGGGAGTATAGTAGGTGGTGACAAGTGCCTCTTAACAATGCCAGAAGTAACCAATGAACATTCTCCGAAGTGGTTCGACTAAGCTCACATCCAAAGCTGGTGGAAAATGGCAGGTGTGTGGCACAGATAGCCACACGAGTTGGGAAATTGCAGGTGTGTGGCACAGTTAGCCACATGAAATGGGAAATGGCAGGTGTGTGGCACAGATAGCTACAAGAAACAAACACTTGTCGAAGTTGGAAAGACAAGGACTGGGATGTGGACTTGGACAGCGAAAGAAGTTGACAGATAGAACTGGCCGAATTAAAAAGAAAGGAGGATGAGTTCATAGGAAATAAAGGAAAGGGGGCAGTCAGATTAAAAAAACAAAACAATATTAAAATTTTATATTTAGACATCGAAATGCAAAATGCAAGAAATATATTATAGAATAAAATAAACAATGTCAGTATTGTTTACAATACGGAACCTGTAGGCAGGTAGTATAGCACTATGGTTTATTTTACCATAGTAACGACGTGGTATATGAACAACGTTGTGATACCTTATATTAGTTATATATTTTTATGTGTTTAATTAAGGTAAATCACCTACCATTACCCTGTACAGTTTAGTATATGTTTATGTTTGTATAATAAGTTGCAAAACCTTAAAGCAACAAAGAACTGAGTGAACACGTCAGACGACGTGTATGAGAATTATCAAACTAAAGAATTATCAAATGTTTAACATCCAGTAGTCGATGATTAATTAAAGAAGTATTAAATGTTTAACATCCAATAGCCGATGATTAATTAAAGAATTATTAAATGTTTAACATCCAGTAGCCGATGATTAATTAAAGAAGTATTAAATGTTTAACATCCAATAGTCGATGATTAATTAAAGAAGTATTAAATGTTTAACATCCAATAGTCGATGATTAAATAAAGAATTATTTAAATGTTTAACATCCAGTAGCCGATGATTAATTAAAGAATTATCAAATTTTTAACATACAGTAGTCGATGATTAATTAAAGAAGTATTAAATGTTTAACACCCAATAGCCGATGATTAATTAAAGAAGTATTAAATGTTTAACACAATTGACGATGATTAATTAAATAATTATTAAATGTTTAACATCCAGTAGCCGATGATTAATTAAAAAAGTATTAAATGTTTAACATCCAATAGTCGATGATTAAATAAAGAATTAATAAATGTTTAACATTCAATAGCCGATGATTAATTAAAGAATTATCAAATGTTTAACATCCAGTAGCCGATGATTAATTAAAGAATAATTAAATGTTTAACATCCAATAGTCGATGATTAAATAAAGAATTATTAAATGTTTAACATCCAGTAGCCGATGATTAATTAAAGAAGTATTAAATGTTTAACATCCAATAGTCGATGATAAATTAAAGAATTATCAAATGTTTAACATCCAGTAGCCGATGATTAATTAAAGAAGTATTAAATGGTTGACATCCAATAGTCGAAGATTAAGTAAAGCATTATCAAATGGTTTGGCATCCATCCAATAACAGATTATTAATTTAAAAATTATCAAATGTTTGGCATCCACCCAGAAGCCAATGGTTATATATAGAGGATTCGTCACGAGTGGTTTTTTTAATATGGAAAATATCAACCGAGTCTATGTTAATCAGTATTTGTCGAGGTTCTGCCGAGACAACTACCAATTAACTAGACGATGTTGATATTTTACATATTAAAAAACACGAGTAGCTAATTCTATTTATCCTATAACACTTCTAAAATAACATTTTTATTCAATTTTTAGTAAATCACAGTACTAAAGTTGCCGCCATCGGTAATATGACGTCATCACCATTAGCACAAATTATTTTGACGTCACGTATTTTAACTAAAGCTTTGAAAACGTTACGCTCAGGTACACAGGTCTTGTTGGCTTGTAAGCAAATGATCCATCCACAGCAACACATTATCTAGAGACCTTGCAAATTTTAATACACTAAATTATCACATGGTGTGGGACGTCTTTTGAACATCAATGTTGAGCTTTAATTCGGAAAACTTTATTTGCCGACAGCAACAGATTGACTGAAATATACAAAATATACTATAAATAGCCTATTATTGATTTATACAAACATAGTATTTGTTAGGAGCCAACATAACTTCTATGACATTACAAACATCCAGTGCACGCATGTCGCAACTATCAAATGAAACAATAATCTACCCTTAGCACGTGTATAATACATATATATATATAATAAGTATAATATAAGTAATACAATGCGCCTACCATTTATATACATGTACATTTATATACATAACCCATTTAATACATATACCATTTAATACATATACATATACGTGTATAGGCTTATTTCGCCTCAATATTGTATTTAAACATTTTAAACTAAGTTATAAATAGTAATACATACCGTATTTATCGGCGTACCACATTCTTTTGGAATTAACAAACGTCTTTTGGAAAGACAGAAATTAACGTTGCCTAAAGAATGACGTAACAGAATTACCATGACGTCATAAACGTAAACAAAGACGTGCATGCAAAGTAAACAAACAAATATGTACATTATGTAAATGTAATGTTTGGCCTTAACATACCGGCCCTCTAATTGTGGATAGTCAAGAGACACAATTACACTATTATCACTATTACAAGGCCAAACGATTCACTGTTTGTTTGTTGTTGTTGTTTTTAAGGTTGTTTTTTTGTTTTTTTTAACTGCTTACTAGCAATAAACTATCTTAGTCGCTTTCTACCAAGAGACATAATTTTGTAATTGGACGAGTCAGTGTAGACGATTTTGTTTTCAGTTTCACAACTCTGACAAGCCCCTTTTTGTCCTTCACGACTTCAAGCACTCTTCCAAGTGCCCATGAATTTCTAGGGGTTGTATCTATAATCAGTACAATGTCACCCACAGCCAAATTCCTCTTAGGGTACATCCATTTTTGTCTCTTTTGCTGCAGAGGTAAGTATCCCCGTATCCACCTTTTCCAGAATATGTCTGCCAAATATTGTACTTGTCGCCATCTCCTTTTTGCACAGTTGTCACTGTTATGAAATAAGCCAGGTGGAATATGTTCTCCTGCTCTAAGCAATAACAAGTGATTTGGTGTCAATACATCTAGATCATTAGGACTGCTGGGCCCTTCTGTGATTGGGCGACCATTGATCACAGCTTCAACTTCACAAAACAGAGTTTGCAGAAACTCGTCATCAAGGTATACGTTTTGTTCTCGGAGTAGCGAATAGAGTATTTTTCTGACAACACGAATAAGCCGTTCCCAAACACCTCCAAAATGGAATGCTGTAGGGGGATTGAAACTCCATGAGATGGATCTTTGTTGCAAGGCCCTATTTATTTTTTGCATATTCCACTTTTTAATTTCTTCACGCATTTCGCGTTCTGCTCCCACTAAATTGGTCCCGTTGTCAGACTGAATTGATTTAACTATACCACGTCTAGCCACAAATCTTCTGATTGCATTGATGCACGAGTCTGTATCAAGAGAATGAGCAACCTCTAGATGTACTGCTCGAATAGCCAAACACGTGAACAACACACCATATCTCTTTACTGTACTTCTTCCTCGCTTTACCTCAAATGGTCCAAAGAAATCCATCCCAACTCTGGAAAATGGGGGTTCATCGGCATTTAAACGGTCTACAGGAAGGCTGGTCATTTGTTGCTCTGCAGCGGGTGCCTGATATCTTTGACAAGTAAAACACTTTGAAATTATACGCTTTATATCAGTTGATGCACCGAGCACACAATACTGCTGATGTAGACTAGCAAGCATGAAGTTTTTCCCCATATGACCAACTGACTGGTGCACATCCCGTAATACGAGTTCTGTAATAACAGAGTCCTTGGGTAGTACAATTGGATGTTTTGCATCGAAAGGTAAGTTAGCTCTAAGAAGTCGTCCTCCAACACGGATCAAACCATCACTAATGAAAGGATCCAGCTTCCTTAATGGAGAATAAATTTTCAAAATATGCGAAGCATCCTTTTGTATTTCCAGGATCTTGATCTCTTCCTTGAAATGCTGTCGCTGCACGTAGAGTATCAAAGCCCTTTCAGCACTTTGAAGAACATCTAAGCTGAGATAGGCTGTTGTTAGACCTTTCTTTCTTTCCATCAACCTCTTTTGTTTAATTCGTGTGTACTGTTCTTCAAATATCTGGTTACATTTCAGAGGGTTATGTTCCTGCTGGTTAAGTTCGTTCTTCAACTGTCTTCGTGCAGTGATGTGTTTTTGTAACTTTTTAACTCCAATTAACAACCAGGCAACAACTCTTTTGAGTTTGTTCCACTCAGAGTAATGTGTCAGTAGTTTATCCATTGCATTTGTAGACTTCTGCATTATGTTAGTATAAAGTCCTTTCACCTCTAAATCATCATCAGGTAAAATATCCAGACCTGACACAGGGGTCGGCCATTCAGATTTTGGTTCGGACAAGAAGCTTGGTCCATTCAACTACAGACTGTTTTGCAGGAACTTCTTCATAGGAAGACCACGAGAGGCACAATCAGCTGGATTAATTTTTGTGTTGATGTACCTCCACTGTTTAACATCAGAAGCTTCCCGGATAATAGCAATGCGATTTGCTACAAATGTTTGGAAGCGCGAGTTCTCATTAGCCACATACCTTAGTACAGTCATACTGTCTGTCCAGAAATATGTTTCATCAATTTCATAGTCCAGTTCTCTCACCAACATTTGGTTGAGCCTCACAGCAGCAGTGGCAGCAGTGAGCTCCATTCGAGGAATAGTCATTTTCTTGAGAGGAGCAACCCGAGATTTCCCATTCACGAATGAGACAAAGATGCGTCCTGTTTCATCAGTGAGACGTAAGTAAGTAACTATTTCATAACCTAGATCACTGGCATCGGCGAAATTGTGAATTTGACAGGATACAACATTGCCAAATGATCGTGGTTTGTAGCATCGTTGTAAATTCAGTTTCTCCAGATCACCTAATTCATTTGTCCATTGTTGCCAAATCTTTAAATCATTTCCTTTGATTTCTTCATCCCAGGGAACATTGCGCCGGCACAGATCTTGAAGAAGTAATCACTGTCGTCCTTGGGTAAATGGACTTGGTAGAACATAGCTTCAATATTTCCCATAATGGCGACCTCTTCCTGTCGGAAACGAAAGAAAACACCTAGTAGACTGTTTGTTAAATCAGGTCCCTGAAGTAAAACGCTATTCAAAGATGTCCCCTTATAGGTTGCAGCACAGTCGAACACAACCCTAATTTTCCAAGGCTTATGGGAATGATAGACACCATGGTGTGGGATGTACCATACACGGCCATCTAATCTTTCAAGTTCTTCCTTTGGAACTTGTTCAGCATAACCACATTTGACAACCTTGGACATAAATTCAACATAATCTTCACAAAATGTTGAATTCTTTTGTAATTTGCGTTTTAGGCTTGCAAGACGCTGCTAAGCTTGTAATTTGTTATCTGGCAATTTGGCGCCATTCTCTTTAAATGGCAAACCAATGCAGTAGTGACCATTACTATGGGTGATAGAACCATTCACCAAGTCCAAAAACTTCTTATCTTCCTGGGAGTGTTCCTTTTTATCATCAATAAGCCTTTCTGGAAAGTCTCGATTGATTGAATCTCTCACCAGTTTATCTAACTGCTTAAGCTGTTCCATCTCTTGCACTGCTACAATCTCGGCACGGTTTACTGTGAAGACAGAATCGACCTGTTCAACTTGTTTATCTCCTTCTCTTATCATATTCCACACAATCCATCCAAGTCTCGTCTTGACAGCATGAGGGCTGCCCTCTGGTCCGGACTTGACTTCAAATGGGGTATAGGCATCAGGTACATTGTTTCCAATTAACAGGCCAACCTCGGCTGTAATGTCTGGAAGATTTATATCGTCTAAATATTTCCAGCAAGATATGTACTTATTGGTAGGAGCGAGTCCCTTAGAAACGGGAATTTTGTCTTTAGTATATACCCTTGGCAGGTCAATTTCATTTTCCAATTCCAGGTCGCAGACTTGCAGGCCATCAACAGCATATGTTTCCATCGAAAATGGATTTCCCATTGTATCCAGCGTGATAGACATGCGATGACCCATCCCACCAAGCTCTCAAACTAGACTTTCACAACAAAAGCTGACGCTACTACCCGGATCAAAGAAAGGGTATGTTTTGACATCGCGTAAACCATTTTTCAGCTTCACTCTAACTGGAATAATGGCCATGGTACATTCACCCTTTCCGGCCCTCGTATGACCACATACACCTTGGACAGAAATTTTACTGTTACTATTCTCGTTTTCTGTTTTTAACAAACCTTTCAACTTGCCGACTCTGCTATCGTCATGCAGCATTGTAGGATGATGAGACTTACAGGTCGCACACACTAATTTGTTGTAGCATTTGTTTTTATAATGTCCAGGCTTTAGACAACCAAAGCAAAGCCTTTTGGATTTCACAAATTCATTTCTGTCCAAAATGGGCATAGCCAATAAGTCCTTACAGTTATCTGTTGTGTGGGTGGTACGATCACAATATGTGCAGTGTTTTTTGGAAAACTGCTCTTTTGATTTCTGCAGTGCTTTCCTAACACCTCGTTCTTTCTGAGCTGGACCATCTGCGGATGAATATTCAATCTGAACAAAATCTGACATATCAGTTAGAAAGCTAGCCCTTGTACGATTTGTTCCAGATTGCTTAGAAGGTTGTCGTTTTCCATCACGTGCTTTGTGCTCCAAGATCAAAGCATCCTTTCCATAAATTGGATCATTTGCCTTTCGTGCTTCATCTCTTACAAGCTCCACCAACTGATGAAACTCTACAGTGTCTCCTTTTCTGGCAGTGTGTTGAACTATATTCCTCCATTTATCATGTAGATAAAATGGTAACTTACTCACTAGTCGTTTTATATTGTCTGGGTACTCGAGTACTTTAACTGCCTGGATACTCTTCACAGTATTTTCACACTCTACCAACAGAATGGAAAAGTCATCAAGAGCCTTGGCGTTGTCCGCACGTACAGTCGGCCAACCCAATGCTCGTTTGATAAATGCACTAGCCATGAGCTGTGCATCTCCATATCGCGTTTCCAACTCCTTGAGAGCTGCAGGGTATCCCTGTTCCGCTGGAAGATAGCTAAATCCAGAGATAATACGATTAGCTTCACTAACAGTAAATTGCTCCAAGAAACTAATTCGTTCATCATCACTATCAGAGTTCATTACCACTTTAATGTTAAACTGACGAATGAATTTTCGGTATTCCATTGGATCTCCTCCAAATTTTTTAATTTCTGCAGTTGGTTTCTTCAAATGGCGGACTACAGACAAAATATTATTATCAGCTGGGATGTCAGCCCTATTGCTGTGGAAATAGTCAGCATTATCACCTGAAAGAGACTCACTATTAACAGGACACACATGCATTAACAAGCTTTGACATGGATCATGACCTACATTTCTGACATTTACAGACCTATTCTGATCATTCATTTCAATATTCTGAAACCCGATCCCATTTCTAGTATCGACATTCTGACCTGCAATATTTCCTATTTGACACCCTGTACCAGAATCTTTTTGCGATGTAGATTCTAAGCATAAACCTGCGTTGCAATTTGTTATTTCAGTACTTTGAAATGCAGGACGAACATGCGGTCTTGCATCGCCCTTAGTCACTAAACTATTCTGAAATGTAGTACCTATGTTCACCCCAGTACTGCCTCTCATAATTTCATTACTGTGAGAAGTGGTGTCAGTGTGTAATTGAAGCCCTGAACCACAACCTACAATTTCATTACATTGAGAAGTAGTGGCTGCATGTACATTAGACATAACATTTGTGACATCATTATTCTTACTAGCAGGGACAAAAGGGGTGGCATTTAAGTTTAGTACTGACGGACTAATACTTGACTGGCTGTCTAGAACTCAAGTAATCATTTTGACACACAAATCTATTTAACACTTCATTCTTGGCTTCAACTATAGGCATTTTAGTGTTCAAATTCAGTTCTTCTTCTTCTTGTCTTAACATCAGTTTTTTTAATTCTAGTTCTTGTTTCTTCTTCAAAGAAACTTTCATAGCCTCAAGTTCTGCCTTTTCTTGTTCACCCTTCAGTCGTGCTGACGATACTGTACTGCTACAACTTATTCGTGATCCAACACTACCCAAACTTCTCTGTTTTTCTTGTGAATGCGCATGCGAATACCAACCCTCATAAGATACCTTAAAACTCTTCAAGTAAGTATCTTTCTACTCCCAGCTATTAACCAGATATACTTCTTTCTCATCTGCTGATAGAAGTGTACAATATTCCTCGTTCACCTTAATAAATTCTTCATACATTTCCAACCATTTAGCATATTCAAGCTGAACGTTTCTAGGAGCTGTGTTGCCGGCCTTTAGTTTCTCGATATTTTCTGACTTGTGCTTCAAGTTCCGGAATAGATTCGACAATTGTTTATCCATATTTCCCCTTGTATATAGCAGTCCTTTTCTGGAAAGTGTCTTGATCCTGCCTCCTGAAACCATCGAATCAGTTTCTTCTATTACAGGAGCAGCCAATCTTCTACCTTCCAGTTCAGAGGTATCTATTTCGGTTTCTTCCATATTCGAAGCAGTCAAATCAGATTTCTCCAAAACCAAGCAAGCCGAAATACGTCAATGATGTGGGATGTCTTTTGAACATCAATGCTGAGCTTTAATTCGGAAAACTTTATTTGCCGACAGCAACAGATTGACTGAAATATACAAAATATACAAAATATACTATAAATAGCCTATTATTGATTTATACAAACATAGTATTTGTTAGGAGCCAACATAACTTCTTTGACATTACAAACATCCAGCGCACGCATGTCGCAACTATCAAATGAAACAATAATCTACCCTTAGCACGTGTATAATACATATATATATATAAGTATAATATAAGTAATACAATGCGCCTACCATTTATATACATGTACATTTATATACATAACCCATTTAATACATATATCATTTAATACATATACATATACGTGTATAGGCTTATTTCGCCTTAATATAAGACTAAGCAATATTTTATTTAAACATTTTAAATAAGTTATAAATAGTAATACATACCGTATTTATCGGCGTACCACATTCTTTTGGAATTAACAAACGTCTTTTGGAAAGACAGAAATTAACGTTGCCTAAAGAATGACGTAAAAGAATTACAATGACGTCATAAACGTAAAGAAAGACGTGCATGCAAAGTAAACAAACAAATATGTACATTATGTAAATGTAATGTTTGGCCTTAACACATGGGTTTATGACATGGATATCATGGGTAAGTTATAGGATATATATATATATATATATATATATATATATATATATATATATATATATATATGTGTATATATATATATACAGTTGAATCCCGTGGGCTCGAACCCCGTCGGTGCTCGAGAAAATGTTCGACCCATCGGGTAGTTCGACCGAACCATTCGGTCAACATCGGACATTTCCGTAACATCAGTTAGAAAGTTGAATTAGATACAAATTGTGTAATACATGTAAATGCACTGAAATTAAATAGATAAATGGCAAATTCTTATCTGTATTTACATGAATATATTACTAAACAATTTGAATATTTCAACAATAAAAACGCAGCACTGTCCACTTTCCAGAAATGTAGCCCTTTTCAAAGAAACGCTTTATGCTGAGGCCCGTCTGTGCACTATTTGTTTGATTGGTATCACGGTTCATCTATCAGTTGCAGTACCACTAGCTGTGCTTGAAATATCATTAGCGATAGCCGCTTAACAAACAACATGACAAGTGTGGTGACAAAAGGATTGCATGGCTAGTGTTACGATTCCCCGATTCATCTATGTCTGCGTCGTTAAATAAAACAAATTACATATATTATAATTATATAGTATCAATTATTTGACATCCAGTAGCCTATGATTAATTAATGTGAAACAGTGGTGTCGTTAGACAAAACAAACTGTTTTAATTCTGGGGCTTCCCACGTGCATACATACAGAACAAACACACGAAAATGCACCGGAAAGTACACACATACACGATACATAAAACAAGGTATTTGTATTGTCTGTGATATAGATATAAATAGACAAAAATAGCCTAGGGCCAATAATTAGCATTTTTAAGCCTCTATGTATATAAAACATATTATTTAAAATATAATAACATAATTAGAAATGTTTTCATAATTCCAAATTGAAAGATATAAAAGATATAACTTACTCACGCACTTCCCGCCAAACTGCTAACAATACTTGGAAAAAACACTCAGTTCCGCGAATTTTGTTTTTATTTCCGGGGATTTCTTTCCTCTAGACACGGTATCATGTTTACTAGCTTAATAAGTTATGGTTCAGGCTATCTAAGCGTCGCTAGTAGCCTGCTTCACTATTTCGTCAGTGGCGCGAAACGAGGCAACTGAGTTTGGTTTAAGTCTAGTTGTACGTAAAACACACACACACACACACGCACACGCACAAGTCATGACTATGGTCGCCGATAGCTAACCGCGTATAAAATTGGAAAATTGGAAATGTCGGAGTTCGATGATTATGTCGATGTCATCTGTAAGGGTTTTATGTGTTGCCTCTCGATTAAAAAAAAGGTGAAATAATTGGTGGCCTTCTAAATTATATCAAATATTTATTCAGAACCATGTGTAACTCGGGGTGGGGTGGAACGGGGTGGGGTGGGGTGATACGATGGTTTGGCCATTTTAAGGGGGTACTCTACACAGCTAAACAGGTTAGGTATTATATGATTTTACATATTATAATCATGCTATTCATAGTCAGTACGTACCTTTTCCACCATTAAGTAGTTACATTGTACCCACTCATACCGCTCACTCCATATTAAACAGTTTAGTCTAACCCACATTTTTACAAATGTTTGGATAAAATTAATGATGTATAAACGTGTATTGTTTTTTTAATTAAATAATAGCTTACATAAGTTTAAAATTAATTCATTACTAGGCCTATATTGTAACAAAATGTAGGGTTTTCTATTTATACAAATGTACAAACAATACCTTACGATACATAGCTTTTTCTTTCATTGTCTCAATACTCTCGGAACACTCATGCGGTATTCATGCACGTGCAATGAGGGGATGAGGGATGGGCTTAAATGTAACTGTCGTCCCTTACTAGTAGTACCATTCAGTGCTTGTATGCTGTTCAATAATGGAAAATCAAGCCAAGAGACATAGGAAAGCGAATTTTACAGACACTGAAATAAGAGTGCTATTAGAAGAAATAAGTGTTGATCATAAAACATTGTTTATGGCCAACAACCAAACTGTCACAAACAGGTTAAAGGGGGATATTTGGAAAAGAATAACTGCAAAAATCAGTGCATGCGGCGTGGCAGAACGTACACCACAAGAGGCGAAAGAAAAATGGAGATCGTTGAAAGGGGCCGTCCTAAACAAGCAGAAAAGACAGACGAAAACGGGAGGTGGACCACCAGATAAACCAGTGCCATACGAGGACATCATCGTGACCATAATTGGAGAAAATTCAAACCTCTACACTGGAATAGAAGGTAACCCTAGTTTAATTTACATTATTTTCTTGTATTGTGCAAGAAAACAAAAACAACTATTTTCTAACACATTTAAAAAGTAAAACCAAACTCACATTAATATTTTATTTTTAACAAAACACCATTTCATTTTATAATTTCTTTTAAATTTTATGGCAATGAATTTTATTCAATCAATACGTAATAATGATTATTACAAAAATAAATAATATTAGGTATAATTTATTTCTTTTCAGTGCAAGGAACAGACACTTATGAAAACCCACAAACCCAAGCAGTCGAGTGCAAGAATAACACTGAAAATACGTGTGTGGTTTCCTCGGAACCCACGCCACATTGCTCAAAGGAATACCCTGAGGATTTGACATCCGTCCAAACTATCTCTGGCCCACCAACTTCATCTCTCACTTTAACACCGCTTTTAAATGTAGACACAACACTATGTCAGGACGATGATAATATAGCAGTTGCTATTGTAAATGAAAGTAAAACATTTGAAGCAAAACAATCAGCTTCACCATCACTTGACAAAATATTAATAACGAAATCAAAGGCCCAAAATAGAAAAATAAAAAGAAAGTCCTTGGTGGAGAAAGGGCTAGATGATCATGAGAATGATCTATTTGAGGAATATCTCAAAAGTGAGATAGAAAAAAACAAGGCCATGACCATTTTTTTCAATAACAAAAACAAAAAGATTTTGTTAGGAATTAAAAAACTTGAAAAAATTGAAAAGGAAGACGAGTTACATAATTAAATTTTGTAATGAAAACTGCAATAAATTCATTTAATAATAGGGATATTTGTATGAATACCCTGAATGAACTTATTACACCTACATTATTAATGAACAACATGCTATGAACAAATATGGTTTTTACGTTTTACTTAGGCAAAGTTATTGTTTACGTTTATTTTGTAATTGTAATACGTAATAAAGAAAGCAAATATTTATGTTGTTTCGTGGTCACTTTATTAAGCACAAGGAAGCAAAGTAATATTCAATTAATAATGTAATGTTTATTTAACACGATGGACTTTCAGTGAAAATAATTGTTGATTAATCTCTCTCTGGCAGTTTTTCCAGAAGCAAGCCTGGCACGTTCTATCATTGGGTTGTTTACAGGTAGGACTTCCTCCATGTGGGCATCTGAAGCTTGTTCATAGTCAGGTTCATCGTCACTGTCACTGTCTGTGTCTGGGACATCTAAGTTGAGCCTTCTGGCATGGTTACTTAGCATAACACATACTGCAATAACTTTACATGCCTTGGCAGGAGTCAAACGAAGTCTGCGAAGACAGTGCCATCTCCTCTTCAAAACTCCTATGGCCCGTTCGATAGCTGTACGTGTTGAACTATGACTGAAGTTGTAGTTTCTCTCTTGACGTGTAGTGGGATTAGAAATCGGAGTTAACAACCAGTCACGCAACATATAGCCACTGTCTCCTAAGATGATTCCTCTCATAGGCTGCCTTTTGTTCTCAAAATCTTCGAATAAAGATGACTCTCGTAAATTTCTTGAATCATGTACACTTCCAGGCCATTTCGCAATACAGTTGATGAATATGAGGTCTGCGTCACACATCAGCTTTAAAACAAATATTAACTGTTTATGCATTTGAAATAATTTACAAATGCATACAAAAGATATTTCAATCATAAATCAACATAAACACTTTATAATCCAGCCAGCACATTACCATATACTTATCAACATATACCCACCCATGCACCTCACCGAAAGCTAATCGTTAAATACCTACCTACATACATACATACATACATACCTATATACACATGCACATACCTACCGACCTACACACATACCTACATACCTATATACATACATACATATTCATGAAATATATATTTATAATACATAAATCATCTTACCTGAACATTGATGGAATGGTAGACTTTCCTGTTAACAAATTCATGTTCATTCTGCGTAGGAGCTTGTATTTGAACTTGAGTCCCATCGATGCATCCAACCACATTTGGAAATCCACTCATGTCATAAAATTTAGTTTTTATGGCATCTTGTTTTTTTCCATTGGGTAATCGAACTCTTGTCACAGTTCGGCTTACGGTTGATTGGTCAACTCCTATAAGCTCCCCACAAACGTCTTGGAAACTGCCACTGGCAAAGTATCTAAGTGTAATTAGCACTTGCAGAAGAGGGGTCAATGAACCCATCCGTTTAGATAATAGAATATCGACGCTGATGTCATCTGTGATTGCTAGAATTTCCTGTCTTCTAAATGTAAACTTGGCAAATATGACATCATCGTCAAAAACATCAAACGGATGAATTCGGTCCCTAAATATTCTGTTTCTCCTCAGTAATCGGCGTTCTCGATAACGCTGAAGAATGACAGCAGCCATGTTGTTTTCTGACTTATACGCGGTTAAGATACTTAAACGCACAAAAAATTGTGTGTAACTTTATCCGCGTTTAAGACCTCCGGTTAGTCCTAACCGTGCTTCATGCATAGGAAATTTCAGTTTTTATACGCTGGTTAGAAATTAAACGCGGTTAAAATAGTTATACGGTCGTCATGCATACGGCCCCTGATCGTTGCAATAACTGAGCTCGAAGTAGGAATAATGGTTGATGATTCTACTGTTGATATATTGGCTTACGCTGACGACATCATTCTTTTAGCAGAATCAGAGGATGACCTCAATATCATGCTTGACTGTTTGAATATGTTGAAAAGTCTAAAGTGATACACTTCCGAAATCCATCAGTTGTAAAGACAAACTGTAACTTTATATGTGGAGATTGTTGAATGCTATAATTATTTGGGACTTCTCTTAACTGAGCATTTAAACTACGGCCGCATGGCCAGATCTGTAGCCTGTTCCGCCAGTAGCGCACTCGGTCTGTTAATCTCTAAATACAAATTTCTCGATAGAATGCAATATCGTACATACACCAAGCTCTACGATACTATGGTATGGTCCATTATTGACTATGGAGCAGCTATCTGGGGAACCTCACAATTTTCTTGTATTGATGCTACACATAACAGAGCCATACGTTTCTTTCTCGGATTACGAAAATACGCCCCAAATAACGCTGCAGGCGGGGACATGGGCTGGATTCCTCCAATAGTTCGGCAGTAGGGCACTGTATCAAGGCATTATATGAGATTGAGAAATTTGAATCAACACCGAATCACGTCTCACATCTGGTTGTGGTCTCACCGGTGGTCAACACGCAGGAAAAATAACTGGTCTTTAAAGTCAACAATAAATTCATTAAACTTGGGCTAAATCACTTCCTTAACTTACAATGCAAATATGGTAAAAGGTATGTAGTCAACAAGGTGAAGGACAGAGTCAACGAAGAAGTCTTAACAGAATGGAAACGGGCGTTTATACAACCACACGGCAGAACAGGTGTCGGGGGGGATAAATTAAGAATGTATTCTTGTTTTAAAGATATTTTTAAAGTAGAGCCCTATGTAACCAGTTACTTGCCTCGATACCACAGAAGTGCTCTCGCTAAGTTTAGATGCGGAGTTGCCCCCCTGAAAGTTGAAACCGGTCGATACAATAATACACCACTGGAAGAAAGAACGTGTTTTAATTGTCCCAACCACATTGAAGACGAGTGCCACGTTTTACTTGAATGTCCGTTATATGTAAATATTAGATTAGAAGTACTCGCTTACTGTAGGACATTACTTTTAAATTTTGATCACTGCACCGACATCCAAAAAGTGTGTTTTATCTTGTCCTGTCCCGATATATGTATTTTATCTGCCAAAACCTGCTATTTTATTCTTAAACATAGAAAATCCCTTTTATACACTATGAAATGATTCGTGTATATATCTTATTGTTTTATCGGTGCTGCAATTATTTTAGCTGTATATTTGTTGTTGTTTTTTGTCTTCTTTAGATGTTTTTATTCAATAGTCTCTCGTAACTCAATATAGAGTGGCTCATTACAACTTTATTACTTTTATTGATTGTATGTATATGTTGTATTTTTATTTTGTTGTAATGAGGTGAGACTTTAATAAACTATCTGTCTGTCTGTCTGTCACACACACGCACGCACGCACACGCATACGCATACGCATACACGTACACACACGATATATAAAACAAGGTAATTTTATTGGAAATTATATGAATATTAAGTAGATTAATAGGACATATAATTAGCAATATTATGTTAAATGCATCTAATACACAAGGTTACATATATACAGAACATTTTATTCAAATATAATGAGCTAATTAGAAATGGCTTAATAAAGTTAAAGTTATTAAAAATGCAACTGAAAATGTGAAAAAGCAATACGCAGTTTCTGTCTATTTAAGAGAAAGTATAAGTACAATACCCATTGAAGCGATACAATTCGTAATAAATTACCAACTTTTTTATGAAACCTTATTAATGGAAATAAGAGGCAAAACGATTTCATATTCTGCTTACAGAAAAAAAGAAACAAAATGAATTAGAAAAACAAATATGTGACAAAATTAGAATGCAACGAAGAAATGACTAACATAAATATAATAGAAAAAACAAAATACAACTAGAGAAATTAAGAGAAGAATAATTAAAAGGACATTATGTAAGATCAAGAGCGAAATGGGTCGAATAAGCAGAAAAGCCTAAGAAATATTTCTGCAAAATGAAATCGAGAAATTATTACCGCAAGTTAATATCAACATTAAAGTTAGAAAATGGTGAGGAAATAACAAATCAGAAACAAATTCTTTAAAAACCCAAACATTTTTTATTTTATTTTTTTTAAACCCTGTACTCTGCGCCCTCTAGTGAAGTAAGTGATGAGATTACAGATAAATTAAATGGACTTAATTATAATAAGCTAACTGACGAGGAAGCAGATGCACTGGAAGGAGAAATAAAATATTCAGAAGTGCTATCATTTAAAAAAAAAAAAAAAATGAAAAAGCCCTGGGTCTGGTGGATTCGCTGCTGAATTCTTCAAGTTCTTTTGGATTACTTTAGCTTATGTTATCATTAGATCAATAAATTATAGTTATATTGTTGAAGAAATGTCTGAAGTCCAAAAGATGGGCATCATTACCTGTATTTCCAAACCAAATAAACCAAACCAGTTTTTTTTTAAATTGGAGGCCTTTAACATTGCTTAACTGTACTTATAAACTAGCTTCAGGCTGTATTGCCAATAGAATAAAAACAGTGCTTGATAAAATAATTAGTAAAGACCAAACTGGTTTTATTAAAGGTAGATATATTGGTGAAACTATTCGATTAATATATGACATGCACTACACGGACGTCCACGATATACCAGGTCTCCTGCTTTTTGTAGATTTTGAAAAAGCTTTCGACTCTGTATCATGGGTATTTATTGAAAAATTATCAGATATTTTTAATTTCAAAACCTCAATTAAAAACTGGATTAAACTCTATATAATAATTCAGTGTCGAGGGTGATTCAAAATGGCTTTCTGTTAGAAACATTTAAATTAGAAAAAGGATGTAGACAAGGCGATCCACTATCTCCTTATATTTTTAGTATTTGCGCTGAAATTTTAGCTATATTAATAAAAATAACAAAAACATAAATGGAATAACAATCGATGGTGAGCAATATTTAATATCCTAATACGCAGACGATACAACTTTTATACTTGATGGAACTCCTGGATCTGTTTAATACTTTAACAATATTAGAATATTATGCCACAGTATCTGGATTAAAAATAAATTATACAAAATCAAAAGCTATTTGGATAGGCAGTAAAAAATACTCAAAAAAATGTTTATCACCATTCAAGATGAAAATTGGAATGGAATACAACAGAATTTAAGATGCTCGGAATAACGTTTACAGTGAATTTACAATTAATTGTTAAAGCGAATTACCCCACAAAAATTAATGAAATTAAACTATTGATAAAACTATGGTTAATAAGGCAGTTAACTGTCTTAGGAAGATTAACCGTATTAAAAACACTTATAATACCTAAAATTACGTATTTACTAATTGCACTACCAAACCCATCCAAAAAAAGTAGTTGGCAATTTGAATACTAGTAGATTATTTCATAAATTCATTTGGCAAAATAAACCCGATTAAATATTAAGTCTGGAGCTCCACGCGGTAAGACGTGTTTCTTTCGTTTGTCCACACTGCACGTGCTTTCGCGGCTCGACTTGGGGATCCTTCACTTCGTTGTTTTTGTCAGCGAAGTGAAGTTTTCTATTGGGATGTATGCGGCCATTAGAACTGATTGAACGCTGGAACGCTTCTCGTTTCGACAGTCTGCACCACCAGGTTGGATTCCTTTTTAGCGAGATTTCTTGCCTCCACGTCATTTCTCCGTCTGACTATGTTGACTTGTTTTTTTCGTGACTCGTATGACGGCCATTCTGCAGAACGCCACGGTTGTTGGCGTTTAGTATCTACATGTCCGAGCCTGTCCTAGCAGCACTGGAAGATTGACCGCCCCACTCCAAGAAGAAATAGGAAGCGGGGTCGGTCCCTACTACTCTTTTTCTAGACTTTACCTTGCTTTATAGTGATATAGACCGGCCTCGGTGGCGTCGTGGCAGGCCATCGGTCTACAGGCTGGTAGGTACTGGGTTCGGATCCCAGTCGAGGCATGGGATTTTTAATCCAGATACCGACTCCAAACCCTGAGTGAGTGCTCCGTAAGGCTCAATGGGTAGATGTAAACCACTTGCACCGACCAGTGATCCATAACTGGTTCAACAAAGGCCATGGTTTGTGCTATCCTGCCTTGGGAAGCGCAAATAAAAGATCCCTTGCTGCCTGTCGTAAAAAGAGTAGCCTATGTGGCGACAGCGGGTTTCCTCTAAAAACAGTGTCAGAATGACCATATGTTTGACGTCCAATAGCCGATGATAAGATAAAAAATCAATGTGCTCTAGTGGCGTCGTTAAATAAAACAAACTTCTTCTTCTTCTTATAGTGATACCATCTCGTATCCTTCGGAGTCGGGCCCGTCCACACCACTATACCAACCCATGACGACTGGACTTTACCCTAGTCTGATACTCCCTCTCGTTCAGACGGATCCGGCTTCTCAAGATCTGTATTTCAGCACCGCACTACACCTTCAACATCTATCGACTGTCAATCTAGGGGTTTTCTTGACGGGATGCAACCCATCTCGTCCCTTTAAGCCGTGCACCCAAACGGCCTTAACGAGGCCACTCGCGTGGACATATCGATCGGACTTTAAACTTTTAGATCTGCGTTCAAAATTTTATGTCGAAATTACTTCTTTTTTTTAAATAGTATTAAATAGTCCGATCCTCTCCGATGCTCCAAATTATATAAATATTCGGCCGAGCAGTCAATTCTTTTTATTTTTGGCTTGTAACCTTTTTATTTATTTTATTTATTCTATTAACTTTTTTACTAATTGCTGTTTTCAAAATTCTGCCCATTTTCACACACACACACACACACACACACACCTCGATCCCAAGTCAGGCCACCGATCTTATCGGAGGTCGGACTCGGGATGGGCGTGTTCGAAACCCTAGTGGTATATGGGCACGTTAAACTAGTTATCATCATCTGTGTGCATGCCATTGGTCGTACATCCTCAGTGTTGAAGGTAGACCCAAAACACATGTAAGTCTCTTGCCAAATTCAGGTGTCAGTTAACCAAAAAAATGTAACAACAGTTAGGTTCTTTAAAAGAATTGTATTTATTTGATTTAGCTTTATGGCGATTTAATAATTAAATGTGAAATATGTTTGGCATGTTCAACTTTATTTCGCATTTTCTCTTTGGCAATGGACAGCTCACATTTAACAGAAATGAAAGAAGGAAAAAAACGGGATACAACCAAAACCACTGCATTGCTTAAGCTAGGTTCACATAAGCCCGTAAAACGGATGCGCTGTACGCAGAAGTTATACTATAACGTATAGTATTGCTACGTGTAGTTCACGCACTTGGCGGACTTATGTGTGTGCGCTAGCAATCTAGTTTGTGTGAAATATGATCCTGTAAAATGAATATCTTTAACGCAGTTTTTCGTGCTTATGAGACTCACATTTAAACATTAACACCTACTGTCATATAAACATTTGTTAAAGTTTGTTTTGTTTAATGACACTACTAGAGCACATTGATTTATTGATCATCGGCTATTGGACGTCAAACCTTTGGTGATTTCGACATATAGTCCCGCTATATTTTTTCATTAGTAGCAAGGGATTTTTTTTATATACGCCATCTCAAAGACAGGATAGCACATACCACGGCCTTTGATATATCAATCGTGGTGCACTGGGCTGAACGAGAAATAGTCCAATAGGCTCACCGACGGGGATCGATCCTAAACCCACCGGGCATATGTATAAATATATAAAAACCATATGCCCCTCCCCCTCACCCCCAACCCCCTCGACTCTCCCGGTTTCCTACGCCAGTGGCACTGTCATTTTTCTACCAAAAAAAAAATCGCATTTGAGGCGATCCAAAGATAAATAGCACACTCCTGCTTATTGTCTTCCCTTTCAAATATTGTTTTTACGAGCCTGTATTATTATTTGTATTATGTTATTTTACTTAATGTCTTTCGACATAAAAGTTTTATCATAAAATGCGAACTTTACACGTTGAGGAAATTGTTATATCCACTTTGATAATTACTATGCTTTGTCTGCAACCGACCTAGTCGTTTGTAATGTCGTGAACCAGGAAACAAAAATATATAAATACACGGGAAAGCGTTTATCCTTGAAGTAAAACCTGGTTCACTTTGTAAACTCTACTGTTAAGCAGCTAAATAAAACTGTAGTGAAAGTACAATTGGTTCAAAGTGTAGCTTCGTACAGAATGTGCCTTGTATTAGTTTTACAACTACCCCTGGTATGGTAACATTGTAACTAAATTCGGTCAGTTTATTGTGTGTGTCATACAGGATTATATAACACATCCACTGTTGGGCTGCCCAGTAGCTTTTATCAGCGTAGTTAGGAGAGACATATTTCGGACACAATATTTCACTAAGTGTTCCGCCGAAGAAGCATGGATGTATACAGCTGCCTGGGTAAACAGAATATACATAATGTTGCATAAGCGACGTGCAATTACTGTTAACACAATGAGCAAAGGTAATATGCGGTAACCCCGTACGACACCTGTGTCAAAACATTTTAGCACCTGTTCTTCGTGTGTAGAACCATTATTGTGTTCTGCCTCGACAGTTTTTATTTTATTTTATTTTGTGCATTGGTGACATCTTTGTGGTCAAAATATCACGAGAAAGGAACAGTGTAATACTTGAAGACAAGCGTATCTATGGAGTTATAGTTTCACTGTGGATTGTACAAACGTATATATTGTTCGGAATGAACTATATACGGGGGTTTTACCTTTGAATGTGAATTGTCGTGATTTAAACTGCTGGTCTATAGACGTTGCTAATTTAAATATGAATTCTACTGATAAACATAAAGAATGTACATAGTGATCTTCAGTGAAAGGTACCAATAGAAAGTGATTTCTTTGTGTGTGGATTCTACAAATATTTAACAAAACATTTGTTCTTTTTTATTTAAACGTTGATTTTACAGATATAATTATATATCTTGAATATATATTGATGAGCATTTTACACGCTTTGCGCAGCTTGCTTCGAAACAAAAGTGGATAGGACTTTATAAATACTTTTATAAAGTGATATATTAATTAACAAAGAATATATAAGATCTTGTACGATTAATAATGTGACACACAACGCACGGATCTATTTCCAGTTTAAATGTGGAACGAATCTATTTCCAGTTTAAATGTGGAATGGATCTATTTCCAGTTTAAATGTTGACTAATTCATCGATAAATCTCAGTATTGACATGGCTAAGGAGCCTTTATTTTTAAATAATATTAACAGCTTGTGATGTAACAATAACGTTGGTAAAACAAAACACACAACAACATATATTAAAAGAATGTGCACACTGTTGATGTGTATATGAATTTATGCTCGCTCGTAACACAGTTCAACAGTGAACACAGTACAAAGGTAATCAATGAGGAAGTATAATCGAGGTTTACACAAAGGGACTGCTTGGTGTTATCTACCGTTGCATACATCTGTGATATCTCCGTTGATCATATCAGCTGTATGCTACATACATGTAATACACGGGGCGTTGATCATTTCACCGGCTCCGTGTAGACTTCACAGATGAATACAATTGTGGAATATTTCAAAAACCTAAATATCGAGGATCTTGTTGGACTGGAGGTTTACTGCTACTTATGTTCGGTAATAAAAGAGTAACATATGCGTTTACTGTCTACTAGGGAATGAGACAGTGTTTATTTTTATGACCAGTGATGTTTTTCACGCTTATAGCTTAATCTTTTAAGAGGCAAAAATTTCTAAATAACCAAGAGTCGCAGATCAGGATATTCTCTCCATCAGAAAATTTAAGAGAAATTACTTTCGTCTGCTCTTTACTGTGGTGTACCTTTGTACTTTTGACTTAGTGAGGCAAGCGAACAATTACGTGGACTGTATCAGACATTGAGTTTAATTCGTATTAATAATTTGACAGTTGCCTGGATGTACCTTGCTTTCTGTCAACAAACGTTTATGTTTTTCTCGCTATTCTCGACTTGCACTTGCAGCAAACAAAAGTATCTCCATTCTATTTTGAACGTGTCAGTGATTGTCTGTGTTAGTGATTGTCTGAATGTCCATGTCCTGATGCTAACCAGGGACTAAGACGAACTTTAACTAACTATGGTCACGACTGCTGAGAACGGTAAGGATGAACGTCATAGCGACGAATCCGCCTACCAAGAAGTAGAAATGGCGTCGCCAAAGAAACCGGAATCGGCTGCCTTCATTGTGATTACTTCCGGTACGGTTGGCCACAAGGACCCTCTGCTATTGAAGAGTTTGTTAAAAACCGGAAGATGTCATGGGAAGATAGCGAAGATAAAGGTTGTGAAGCAGTAAGTATTACTGAACAGTTTAGTATAAATTCGCTCGTGTATGTAAAAAAGGATTGGTCACATTCTTCAGCCTAAGCCTGGGTTGGGCTTATTACAGCTTAAACTCGTGTTATCACATTTTCGATCTGTATCCCCGCACCTTAAGCCCGTATTATAACACCTGCGACCCGTGTTATCATACCTAAACCAGTGTTATCATACCTTAGACCAGTGTTATCATACCTTAGGCCAGTATTATCACATATATTATCATAATTAAACCCATTATTATATCTTAGACCTGTATTATCACATCTTCAACCCGCGTCATCATACCTTAGACCAGTGTTATGACTTATAGTTTAGTGTTATTATACCTTAGGTCAGTGTTATGGCTTATAGTTTAGTGTTATTATACCTTAGGCTAGTTTTATTACTGTTACCTTTTAGTGTTGTCATCACCGGGGCTATGACACACAGTCCAGTGTCACTTTACACCAGTGTTGTTTTGCCTTAGATCAACATTATGACACCCATAATCCAGTGTTATCACACCCTAGGTCAGTGTTAGTACACTTTATATTGGTGTTATCACAACTTAAATCTGTGTTTGACACATTTAGTCCAATGTTATCATACATTAGACCTATGGTACTCGGACGACATATAACTGTAATTAATATGCTAGGTGCATCGTTAAATAAAACATTTCTTTTCTTAGACCAGTGTTATGATATTTATAGAACAGGTTATGACACCTTAGGCCAGTGTCATCACACCTTAGATCAGAGTTCCTCTGCGCGTGATGTCAAAGTGCTGTTAATGCTGTTACTGTTATGACACTTTAGATTACTGTTATCACACCTTATGTCGGTGTTATTATACCATATACTCTTGTTATCATTCCTCTAGTAGGTGTTATCACACGGTAGACAGGTATTGTCACACCACCTTAGGCCGGTACGATCAGACTTTAGGCACCATACTATACTACCATTTGTCACATCATTACTTCGGTTTAGGAACAAGGTTCTCCGTTAAAACATAATACAAAATTCTGAAATGCATTTTGAAATCTTTCTTTCATGATTACAAGTATACTGTATTCTTTAAAAAAAAACAAAAAAAAGCCAACAACAAACAAACAAACAACAACAACATAGGTTTGAAGTTACGTGTTATGTTTAGTACTCATAACAACTGTGCATGTGGTACACTGCCACTGGCATAACAGCAACATAGGTTTGAAGTTACGTGTTATGTTTAGTACTCATAACAACTGTGCATGTGGTACACTGCCACTGGCATAACAGCAACATAGGTTTGAAGTTACGTGTTATGTTTAGTACTCATAACAACTGTGCATGTGGTACACTGCCACTGGCATAACAGCAACATAGGTTTGAAGTTACGTGTTATGTTTAGTACTCTTAACAACTGTGCATGTGGTACACTGCCACTGCATAACAGCAACATAGGTTTGAAGTTACGTGTTATGTTTAGTACTCATAACAACTGTGCATGTGGTACACTGCCACTGGCACAACAACAACATAGGTTTGAAGTTACGTCTTATGTTTAGTACTCATAACAACTGTGCATGTGGTACACTGCCACTGGCACAACAACAACATAGGTTTGAAGTTACGTCTTATGTTTAGTACTCATAACAACTGTGCATGTGGTACACTGCCACTGGCACAACAACAACATAGGTTTGAAGTTACGTCTTATGTTTAGTACTCTTAACAACTGTGCATGTGGTACACTGCCACTGGCACAACAACAACATAGGTTTGAATTACGTCTTGTGTTTAGTACTCGTAACAACTGTGCATGTGGTACACTGCCACTGGCAGAACAACAACATAGGTTTGAAGTTACGTCTTATGTTTAGTACTCATAACAACTGTGCATGTGGTACACTGCCACTGGCACAACAACAACATAGGTTTGAAGTTACGTCTTATGTTTAGTACTCATAACAAACTGTGCATGAGGTTTGAAGTTACGTCTTATGTTTAGTACTCATAACAACTGTGCATGTGGTACACTGCCACTGGCATAACAGTCACATGAGGCGGTGCTCTGGCCTGAGGGTGGCTAACTGAAACTGTTCGTCGTTGACCTCTGTTAATTTTTGTGCAAGGCAGTTGTCAAGGGAGAGTACACCCTAAAACTAATAGTCACGTGACGCTCTCGATACTGTTGTATTCTGACTTGGAAATTATGTTGAATCGCGTGCAGTAATTAATGGTGGCGGTGTGCAACTTTTAAATTTAAGGTTAGAGAGTATTAACTTTCAGTACAAACTAAGTCCATCACTAGGCTCAACGTTAGCCACAATACCAAAAACGGTCACCACAACTTACCAATTGATGTGGTATCTAACATCCTGGAAAGTGCATCGAGTTATTTGTATATAAATGTCATAACATAAGGTACGATAATACAATAGTCGTGTCATTAAACTGGTCTAAAGGGAAGTATACCTTCATACATTTACGTCATAACACAGGTCAAACGTGTCATAACACAGGTTTAAGATGTGCTATACACGCACACGCGCGTACGTGCGCACGCATGCATGTCAATGTATGAAATTTCACTATGCTTACTCATCACTTACAGGACGCACATATCATGTTATTGCAGATTAGACGGGAGTGACACAAGTTGAGATAATATCGTACTTTGGATTGTAGACAGTAACACTCTGTGTTTGTTATTTATCATACAATAAAGTTGAAACGGACAAACACTACGTTCGCTAGATTATAGGCCACACAAGGCGCGGAGGCGTGTGGTATGACACTTCCGAAACACGTTGGCTTTGCGGCATGATGTATTTTTCGAGTTTCGTACGTTTAATTATGTTTAAAATGTGGATATTAAACCGTTTAACAATTGTGTTTTTTGTTTCTCCTTTACAAAATAAACGAGATAAAGGTATTACTATTCCGACGGTGATGGCGACGGCGACAGTGTCAACTGTTGTGTTAAACTTTCGCGTTTAGATTCAATTCTCACAAACTATAAGTCCTAGATAAATGAAACTTGGTTTATAGTTGCATCACAGTGCACCGAAAAAAGGCGAGCCATTTAAATCCGCGGAATGTTCAGTGATAAAGATGTCAGTATCACCAATCCTTTATTTTGCATAAAATAAGTCAGCTAATGAATGAATGAATGAATGAATGAATGAATGAATGAATGCACGAATGAATGTTTAACGACACCCAGCACGTAAGAATATGTCAGATAGGGCATGCATGCATGTCTAGGGGCAAGACGTAGTTCAGTGGTAAAGCGCTCGTCTGATACGCAGTCGATCTCGGATCGATCCCCGTCGATGGGTCATTTGGGCTACTTCTTATCAGCTAGTATAGCATGTCTGGTATATCAAAAGCCGGGATATGTGCTATCTTATGTGTGTGATGGTGCATAATATAGAAAAGATCCCTTGCTACTAATGGGAAAATGTAGCGGGTTTCTCTATCTCTAACACTTGGACCCATTGGACTAGTTCTCCTTCCAGCCAGTGCTCCACGATTGGTGTACAAAGGCCGTGCAGGCCTTGACCTTAAGTTTTTTCAGTGGTAGCCCACCGGGCTACCAGGTTATAAAATCTAGTAGCCCTTAGTAAAAATTGGTAGCCCCACAAAGTTCTTTAAAAGAAAAGAGAAAAAAGAAAAATAATTTATTTTTATTTAAACGTTTTAGGGTGGGTTTTTGTAAATCATGAGCATATGGACAAAACAAAACAACCGACTTGTTTGCTACGATTCCAGAAATACACAATAGTATTTATTATTATTATTATTATTATTATTATTATTATTATTATTATTTATTGTTTTAGGCCTAATCTCGTAATGAAGGCTTACAAAATATTATTGAAATACTTCATACGATTTTTTCACGAGTAGAACTCAGCTTCAGCTGTCTACTAATCGTACGATCTTCAGATCGATATTGCATATTTTAATACTTAAAATGGCTGCAACTACGTTCAATAGGTATAATTTTGAAGAATCTTAACAAAACTTGCCTTTATTCCAAAACAATAGCGGTTTTTATTGATGACAATAAACTTGTAAATGCCGAAAGCCAATTATCCCAGAAAGGGGATCGCCATGCGTGTTTGTGATATCACGTGACAAGGTCAGATGTCATTTTCAGCGAGATTATCGCGCAAAGCGATAGCAAACGATAAGAGAGATTTTATTAAAATTAATTTGTAAGAAAGATTAATATTTTTAACATTGAAAATATTCGTTAATTTATACATTTATTTAACATAGTGATAGATATTAATTTTGTAAACAATAATTTGACAATTTACATAGGTAGCCTAGAAGGAAATAAACCGCGATTGAATTATCTTTTAGTTTAGACTTCAGCTGCAGCAAATAGTCTTGATCATACAAAGCGTTTCTTACAAGTAGGCGTAAAAACAACAGGCCGTGTTGTTGATTGTCACAAATGACTACGAATAGTTAACCCATGACCCAAATGAAAATTCCATGACCCGTACGAACCTACCACTGGCAAATGTACTCCTTTATTTCACTAAATCATATTGCGCAAGCGCCACTTGTGGGTCACACTAGGGGAGCAATTAACAGTTACAGCGACTCCTGACATGAAAGGTGGAATTTCAGACACGTCTTGTTGATTGTCGAGTGACTGCACATGCCAAAACATTTGGTAGCCCGGCGGACTACCAGGGTTAGACAACTGGTAGTCCGCGTGAGAAATTGGTAGCCAAAATACCCCGGGCTACCGCTAAGGTCGAGCTCTGCCGTGGTATGTACTATCCTGTCTGTGGGATGGTGCATATAAAAGATCCCTTGCTGATAATCAAAAATAGCCCACAAAGTGGCGACAGCGGGTTTCCTCTCTCAATATCTATGTGGTCCTTAATCATGTCCGACGCCATATAACCGTAAATAAAATGTGTTGAGTGCGTCGTGAAATAAAACATTTCCTTCTTTCCTTCTCTCTAAGACTATAATATGCCAAAATTACGAAATGTTTGATATCCAATAGCCGATGTTTATTAAATCAAGGCGCCCTAGTTGTATTGTTAAACGAAACAAACTTTAACTTTTAACTTGTCATGGGCGTACATAGGAGGGGAGGGGGGGGTTCGATGGGTTCGACCGAACCCCCCCTGAAATCGCTTTTTTTATAATTTAATATATCTGACATTGATATCTGACATTATTATATTTACTCGACATAGAAATATATGCCCAATATCTCTGCAATCTATTTTGGAACCCCCCTTTTCAAAACTCAACATAGAAATATATGCCCAATATCTCTGCAATCTATTTTGGAACCCCCCCCTTTTCAAAATCCTATGTACGCCCATACTTGTGCACGCATATCTGAGATTGTGATAAACAAAATTAATATAACAGCAGTTTATTAAAGCGGCAGTATCCTGAATATTTTTTATTACTTAAGCATATAGAACAGAAAATCCAATTACGTGTGATGCATATATGACGCCGCACTCCGCATTGGTTTCACTACGCTCTCGGAATTCCCCAAAAAGAGATCACGTGAGATTTCGCAATTTTTAAACAAATTTAACTGTCTTGATTGAGGGGTCGTCTCATATCTACAAAACATATTTATATCCATAGAAGTATGGTACAACGCCTTTCCAGGGGTCGGTGGGTGGGGGATTTGCCTTGAAATTTTGACAGTGACCAGCTGTTGGCATACGCGTTACATGTAAGGGGGTGTTACTAATTACGTAACGCTCTAGGGGTAGAGGAAGAGGGTGCTGTGTTCGATTTACGTAACATTTTTCAAGACTATATGTTAGACCTAAAAAGGTGTTTTTTGGAAATGCGCGGCAGTCTAGGATCGATCCCCATCGGCGGGTATATAAAAGACCATGGTATGTGATATCCTGTCTGTGGGATGGTACATATAAACGATCCCTTGCTAAAAAAAAAAAAAAAAAAATGTAGCGGATTTCTAAGGCGCGTGTGCAGGGATTTCAGCGCGGTTGGGGTTATAGACTGTGTTGAGCGAAGTTTATATGGGGCCATGCTCCCCCAGAAAATACATTTCAATTTTTTGTAAGCTTGGGCAAGTAAGGGTTTCGACCTCCAATACCCTTCCCCTGCACATGCACCCGATTCCTCTCTAAGATTATATGTCAAAATTACCAAATGTTAGACATCCAACAGCAGATGGAAGGAAGGATAGGATATGTTTTATTTAACGACGCACTCAACACATTTTATTTACGGTTGTATGGCGTCGGATGATTATTAAATCAATATGCTCTAACTTTGATGTCGTTAAACACACACCCCTAACTTTACCCTTTCCAAACGAAAGAATATTTATTTGAATTTGTCGATTTTAACACGTAAATTTAAGAAGTGAAAACGTTCATTGTCTACTTTAGTATATTTTATTTAAAAAATATAAAGATGATTAATGTGTTACTAGTATACAAACTAAACTTTGAAAGTTCTACTAACACTTTATAAAATAATAATTCTGAAATAGGAAGGTACGATTGTCGATAATACGTTGTCAAGATCAAACCGGTTTTAACGAAAGACTCTAGTACCGTATCCTCAACCGAACGTTCTTCGTACAGCGCAAGATTTCTCTTTTAATTTTTTGAGACGAACCCTACAATTTGAAATCGGCAAACGCACGTGTTAACTGAAACTGACAACAGGCTGTCGTTTGTGCTTTGCTGAGCAATGGCGGCACAGGCGACGAATCAAGCGTATACTTTTGACGATCTCCGTTCATAGCGAACACACACGAGTTTTTTAAAAGTGCATTTGAGGTTGTATTTCATATTTGTACATGATGTTATAATATGGTATCCAGAGAATGTAACTTTAAGCATGTGTGTAGTGTTCTCCTTCCATACCAGACACCCAACATTTACGTTAATTAAAATAGACCTGCACTGTAAAATCATTGAAAATATGTCTATTACCTTTCAGTAACAATAATAATAATAAACCACCAGTAGTTTATTACCCCTCCAGAACCACTAACGTTAAAATCTATATACCGGCCTCGGTGGTGTCGTGGCAGGCCATCGGTCTACAGGCTGGTAGGTACTGGGTTCGGATCCCAGTCGAGGCATGGGATTTTTAATCCAGATACCGACTCCAAACCCTGAGTGAGTGCTCCGCAAGGCTCAATGGGTAGGTGTAAACCACTTGCACCGACCAGTGATCCATAACTGGTTCAACAAAGGCCATGGTTTGTGCTATCCTGCCTGTGGGAAGCGCAAATAAAAGATCCCTTGCTGCCTGTCGTAAAAAGAGTAGCCTATGTGGCGACAGCGGGTTTCCTCTAAAAACAGTGTCAGAATGACCATATGTTTGACGTCCAATAGCCGATGATAAGATAAAAAAATCAATGTGCTCTAGTGGCGTCGTTAAATAAAACAAACTTTACTTTAAAATCTATACTTACATATTTGATACATAATATTTTCTATTGGTGTATTTTAAGTTGGGGAATATCATCGTAACTCTCCATTCCTGAAAAATAATGGGAATGGAGAGTTACTCGGACATTCCCATTTACGTAGCTGACATAAATTCCTAGGTAACCGCGAACATTCGAAACAGCTATATAAATATAGCAGAGCAAATAAAATGCAATACCTCAAGTACTTAGGCCTATATTACACTTGATATCCTGTACCGAGAAATGTTAGGACCGTATGTAACGTGAGTGTAAGGGGTGGGGGGGGGGGGGGCAATTCACCCCTAGAAAATACGAAAAAAGTGTCCTTTTTGTCTATTAAAAGAAAATCCTCTTTTACTAAACCTTTTTGTACTGCTACCCATTTATTTTAGGCTAGGCTAGGCCAGGCTCTGAATATTGCAGGTAAACTTAATGAAATTTCAACGGGGGTCCATTTGCTGTCTTACACCTGTGTAACAGAAACGGCGCCTTTTGTGGAAACCGTGACTGTTTTCTTACACGGAAAGAATTTTAAAGAAATCATATGATACACAGGCATAGCGAAACGGGGTGGGGCTCTAGCCCCCACCCCATCCGCAGCACCCAATAATTTTGAATAAAAAATATATTATTGGCAGAGATGAATTTTACTTGCAGAATGCAGGAAATTGCGTTTCAGGACATCTAGTTTTCAAAAGTTTACCGGGAAGTAGGCCCAAGTTGCCCGAATCCTCAATTTCAGTCAGTCCCCCTCACCCCACCCCCAATCTCTGACACCCTCCTCCTTCCTACCCACACTCCAATCTCTACTTGCTTCCGTCGTGCCTGTAACACACGTAACGCATTTTCATTTACGGTTATATGGGCTACTTGTTTCGATTAACAGTGAGGGGTTTCATATGCACAATCCCACAGACATAGTACATACCACGGTCTTTGTTACACCAGTTGTGGAGCAGTGGTTAGAACGAGAATGGCCCAATGAACCCACCGACGGGGATCGTTCCTAGAACGATCCTATGACCCGCCCTGCTTACACGACACGTTTGTCAATAGTTAGCGGAGATTGTTGAATGGGCCGGATTTGTACTAAAACAGCGCCACCTGTCCTAAGTTCAGCAAGCTCACGTTTCGCCAACGTTCGCGAACTATATAACTGGTTCCCGTCATGGCTATTTGTTTTACCGTGAAGCGCATGAACAAATTTAGCGGGCATTTTTCAACTCGGTCTAGCTGAACTCAGCTTGTGTCTATTGTTGATGGGCTTTCCCGCTGACGCATACACTATTAAAAATAGACCATGACGGAATTCTTTCAACCAATAACTATTAACGTTACAGCAACACATGACTTGGACAGCCAATCGTTATCGATTTCGCAATTTCCTGTAGCCTTGCCATTTTGGAAGGATTCTGCCGAACTGCCGATTGTTTTTTTGTGTTACATTTTAACGTTTAACTGACATTTCCCAAGACAACGCATGCGGCATGGTGGATTCAGGAATTGAATTCGACCTGAGTAGTCTACTTGGGTCGGACGATTTGATTAGCGACATGGGTGACAACTCGTTTTATGAGCTGAAGAGCACGGCTTATGGTGGAAGGTAAGATAAAGATACGCCCTCTATAACTTGGAAACTCCTCGCTAAAAACAACGTGCTACAATATAAATCATTATAAAACGTTATGGACACTGGGTAGCTATACTAATAGTGCGTAACCAATCTGTGTGAACTGACAGTTGATCGCCGAAAAGAAGTACGGTAATCCATCTGAACGGGGGGGGGGGGGGGGGGGGGGGGGGTAGGGGCAGGCCCAGGGTTTTGATGATCGAATCTCCATGCTGAATTAGAAAGCGAATTTTTGTTTAATTTCTTTGTATATTGTTAATGTTCCATGAGGGTAAATGGGTAGTACTGTCACATATAAAGAACATTATAAATACTTATAATAAATCATGGCTGTAGCTAGGATTTTTTGTTTGGGGACGCAACTGAGTAGTTGATAGTCTAAAACTCCTTAAACAGTTAAGAAGATAATTTTCTTTAAGTTTCTATAATGCTTTTTGGAATTTTTCTGGGGGGGGGCAAGTCCCCCCCCCCCCCCGCTAGCTACGGCCCTGTAAATAGTTAGGGTTACGGTGGTTAGTGACAGTGCCAAAGGAAAGTCCTTCCTCAGTGTTACAAGTATTTACTTTTATTATTTTCCCATTTGATTTATTTGTTAACTTTATCAACAGTATTTAGATCAGTATAAAGTGCTCATGTGAGGTACAAGTAGTTTGGATCGTAATATCAAACCTCCTCAATGCCCATGGTGCATATTGGATTTTTTTCATCCCACCCAGTACCTCATAACTTGTATTTGATGTCCTGTGTAGGAGATTGCATATAAAACATCACCACTAGTTGCTAATATTAAAAAAAAATTTAGCTTGTTTGCTCACAATGATCAAATGTTTGATCAATATAACTTTACTGATTAATTATCAATGTGCAAAGGCATAGTGCCCATTATGCACAGTACACATGTGTGTAATGCAAAAAATATCCGGGAATAGGTCGAGGCTGTCTGTAATTGTTCTATAAAATTGACTCCATAAAAGATAGAAAACAATGCCTCAGAAAAGGCTGAGAATGCATCTAAAGGCGTCCTGAGTTTCAAAATGTTCATTAGAGGGGGGGTCCACCGAATCCCCCCACTCGGGAAGGGCTAGCTCTGGTATTTGCCAAATTCGCCAGTTGCAAATTTTGAAAGTAGTTGGCGAATTTTATTTTAAATTGGCGAAAGAATTTCATGTAATAACTGATATTTTGTTATAAATTAACTTTCATAGGTTCATAGAAAATTTGGCGAAAATGTTCTGCTCACCCAGGGCTAGCCCTGCTCGGGCATGCGTTGAGCGTGTGTAATGCTAAAACGTTTCTGGCTACACCCCTGATGTGCATTAGAGGTGTTAGACAAACCAAACTTTAACAATTAAATGTTCACAAAGAAACTATTCTGTTTTCCTTGTGCATGTCATGTTTGTGCAGTACTAACGGTGTTACAATATGGGTAGGTGACATTTATTTTGCGTAAGAATATATACCACGAGACCGCATAGTGGTCAGTAGTATATTCTTGTGCAAAATAATTAAGTGCAATAAATAGGGAACGAAAACAACATATGTGAATTTCTGTATTTATTACATACCAGTACCTTCTTTTAAATTTTTTAGAAGAACGGTTTTTAATTTAAATAAGGTCATAACTAAACTCTTAAATCTTTTAATCAATCCTCATTTCATAGATGTACTAAATGTTAAGAATCATACTCTGTGGCAGTCTTGTGTAATGTTTCAAATACAATGTGACGTAATTTGTAAATCAGATATGATGTCATTAATAAAAAGGCGCTAACTCCAGTGAAAATAAAAAAGGAATTCCCTATTTACAAGTTGCGGTCCAGATGCACATATGTGTGATACAAGATAAATTTATCACACGGTTTGAAAATGTCTTCATCACTATATAGTAAGATTGAATAGGTATGTAATAAATACATGTATCCCAGTACCGGTAACACATGGTCCGGTGAAAGTGGAAGACATTTTTGGCAATTACACCTCTTTACTCATTACATTACATATATCACTTGCCACATCTAGTGTAAGTTATCCATTTGAGTCAATCTGATGTGTTTCTTGTCATCCTGGTCTTTGTAGTGTTACCTGAATATTAATTTTATGTAAAACAAATAAAAATATGTACCTCAGATTTTAAATCGGTCAGTGATTTTAAATATTGTTTACAGCAATACAGCTTCCGTAAATTGATGTATCAAATCGTGGACTTTCTATCACAATATGATACTGTATTTAGCCGTATCGTTACACGTTTACTAGTATGCTGTACCTACATGTACAGGTACCCTGTACATCCATGTGTACGGGAAGGGGAACTAAGGGACACTACATGTATTGTACACTTTTGCCTTGTTTGTACATGTGTATGTTTGCACCATTAGAGCGTGACACGGAAATCAACATGTGTAAAAAAACATAAGGTGTTTATGCTCATTTTGTGAATGTTGAAATCACTTACCAGAAAACAAGTCATTCATGAGTGATGTCAGTAAGAATAAAACATATATGTATATATAAGAGGTGAAAATTAATTTATAGGCAGCTAAATATTACTGTCTGTTACAAATCTCATGTAACTTTTAAAAGCAAGTTTATTAAAAAAAAAAAAGCCTAAGAATGATTTTAAAAATTGCATTGCTTTATCTTAAATATTAACATTAACAACACATAATTACCAGCTATATTAGCCAATCCACTGCATGTCATAAGTTTTTTTATGTGCACAATTATGTAAATTAAATACAAAGATTCAATTGGAAATATTTATTCTAAGTTGTAATTCTGTACCCAGCAGACATTGTTTAAATAGGCCGCGAAAAATCACTGGCAGCTGTGTATTAATGACATTCCTTTCAATGAGTTTAGTATTGACAATAGACAATAGCTAATTGCGATGTCACTAATTATCTTCACTTAAGAAGATGTTAATTGCACTAGTTAGCATGTCTTACTGGTCTTACTTGTTTAGTCTGATGTGATGGTAAGCTGCTAATTGCCAACAGCTGGCTTTAAAATAAAGGGCAACAAAATGTCATATCAGGATCTAGCCTCAGTGGTATAGTGGTTAAGCCATGAGACGTTAGGCTGGTAGGTACTGGGTTCACATCCTGGTACCAGCCTCGGTGGTATAGTGGTTAAGCCATGAGAAGTTAGGCTGGTAGGTACTGGGTTCACATCCTGGTACCAGCCTCGATGGTATAGTGGTTAAGCCATGAGACATTAGGCTGGTAGGTACTGGGTTTACATCCCAGTAGTGGCACCCAGTCAGAGCAAGTTTAAATAATAACTCAGTGGGTGTAAGGTCATTACACTGACTTCTCTCTTACTAACAACTAACAACTAACCCTTTCTCCTGGACAGACAGCCCAGATACTTGAGGTGTACGCGTGCCCAGGACAGAATTCTTGAACCATACTTGGATATATATATATGCACAGAAATAAGGACAAACAAACAAAAGATACATTGTAGCTCTGGAATATACAGTTTGTA
This sequence comes from Gigantopelta aegis, assembly GCF_016097555.1. Classification (NCBI taxonomy): domain Eukaryota; kingdom Metazoa; phylum Mollusca; class Gastropoda; order Neomphalida; family Peltospiridae; genus Gigantopelta; species Gigantopelta aegis. The sequence goes on from NC_054701.1 coordinate 9,116,391, forward strand.
CTTCCTGTTAAAGATTATTATTATTATTATTTAAATGAAGACTTTTCTCCTGTTCTAAATTATTTGTGTGTATCATTCAACCACTTAGTATAAATCACAGTGTTCACATATACTAGTACTGCTTACTATACATGCATATATCCTTGAAGTCAGCTTGACATTTAGAGAATGGGGACGTACTAGTTTCTGTTTCCATGTAGAGTTTTTCATTGTTCTGTGACGTGGTTGTTGGGGAATTCACATTTCCAGTTTAGTGACGTGTAATTTGCACACCACCACCTGTCCCCGGAGGCAGTCACAATGCGCCTGTCCTTGAATACTTGATAAATGTACCTGTACGCCCACGTAGGTAACATTTACAAGAAATGTTACTCCCAGGTATAGGAAAGACTACATATTACAAAAATTATCCTCTCAGTAATTATGTATTATGAATGCTTTTTTATAATAGATTGGTACACGCTGTTATATGGTATTTAAAATATATCACAAATTTAATGGTGCATACATGTGTGTGTATATATGTGTAAAATGCCTAAATTAATAAATAATGTATGTAATTTATCAAGGGTTTTTTCATTTTTATTTTTTTAATTAAATTCATACCTTTTAATATATGTGTATATGGGTGAAAAACTAGACAGAATGATGTTAAGAAATTGGAATGAAATGAATTGGTGAATCTAATAAGAACCCCAGCCCCAACACAACATATTTACCAGTTTTGTATGCAGTATGTGATTATTTATATTTAAATACTGTTTTATTGTGTTCAAGAACAACTCAACTCTGTAATGGTAAACTGTAAGAAAAGTTTTGTTTTGTTTAATGACACAACTAGAGCACTGATTTATCAATCATCGGCTATTGGATTTCAAACATTTGGTAATTTTGACGTATAGTCTCAGAGAGGAAACCTGCTACATCTTTCTTCTAGTAGCTAGGGATATTTTATATGCACCGGCCATCTCACAGACAGGATAGTATATACTGGCTGGAACAAGAAATAGTCCAATGGGCCCACCGATAGGGAGCACTCCTACACAGACTGCACGTCACTCAAGCACTGTACCTTTACCACTGGGTAAAATGTGTCACATGAACTGTGAAGTTTAGCCCTCATGCAGCCTTTTACCGGCCTCAGTGGCGTCGTGGCAGGCCATCGGTCTACAGGCTGGTAGGTACTGGGTTCGGATCCCAGTCGAGGCATGGGATTTTTAATCGAGATACCGACTCCAAACCCTGAGTGAGTGCTCCGCAAGGCTCAGTGGGTAGGTGTAAACCACTTGCGCCGACCAGTGATCCATAACTGGTTCAACAAAGGCCATGGTTTGTGCTATCCTGCCTGTGGGAAGCGCAAATAAAAGATCCCTTGCTGCCTGTCGTAAAAAGAGTAGCCTATGTGGCGACAGCGGGTTTCCTCTAAAAACAGTGTCAGAATGACCATATGTTTGACGTCCAATAGCCGATGATAAGATAAAAAATCAATGTGCTCTAGCGGCGTCGTTAAATAAAACAAACTTTACTTTCATGCAGCCTTCACAGCATTGATCAGCAGTCAAAACTGAAAAATTCTAACATACATGTATTGTTGGGGGGTAAAATGTGTCACATGAACTGTGAAGTTTAGCCCTCATGCAGCCTACACAGCATTGATCAGCAGTCAAAACTGAAAAATTCTAACATACATGTATTGTTGGGGGGTAAAATGTGTTACATGAACTGTGAAGTTTAGCCCTCATGCAGCCTTCACAGCATTGATCAGCAGTCAAAACTGAAAAATTCTAACATACATGTATTGTTGGGGGGTAAAATGTGTCACATGAACTGTGAAGTTTAGCCCTCATGCAGCCTTTTACCGGCCTCGGTGGCGTCGTGGCAGGCCATCGGTCTACAGGCTGGTAGGTACTGGGTTCGGATCCCAGTCGAGGCATGGGATTTTTAATCGAGATACCGACTCCAAACACTGAGTGAGTGCTCCGCAAGGCTCAGTGGGTAGGTGTAAACCACTTGCGCCGACCAGTGATCCATAACTGGTTCAACAAAGGCCATGGTTTGTGCTATCCTGCCTGTGGGAAGCGCAAATAAAAGATCCCTTGCTGCCTGTTGTAAAAAGAGTAGCCTATGTGGCGACAGCGGGTTTCCTCTAAAAACAGTGTCAGAATGACCATATGTTTGACGTCCAATAGCCGATGATAAGATAAAAAATCAATGTGCTCTAGCGGCGTCGTTAAATAAAACAAACTTTACTTTCATGCAGCCTTCACAGCATTGATCAGCAGTCAAAACTGAAAAATTCTAACATACATGTATTGTTGGGGGGTAAAATGTGTCACATGAACTGTGAAGTTTAGCCCTCATGCAACCTTCACAGCATTGATCAGCAGTCAAAACTGAAAAATTCTAACATACATGTATTGTTGGGGGGTAAAATGTGTCACATGAACTGTGAAGTTTAGCCCTCATGCAGCCTTCACAGCATTGATCAGCAGTCAAAACTGAAAAATTCTAACATACATGTATTTTTGGGGGGTAAAATGTGTCACATGAACTGTGAAGTTTAGCCCTCATGCAGCCTTCACAGCATTGATCAGCAGTCAAAACTGAAAAATTCTAACATACATGTATTGTTGGGGGGTAAAATGTGTCACATGAACTGTGAAGTTTAGCCCTCTTGCAGCCTTCACAGCATTGATCAGCAGTCAAAACTGAAAAATTCTAACATACATGTATTGTTGGGGGTAAAATGTGTCACATGAACTGTGAAGTTTAGCCCTCTTGCAGCCTTCACAGCATTGATCAGCAGTCAAAACTGAAAAATTCTAACGTACATGTATTGTTGGGGGTAAAATGTGTCACATGAACTGTGAAGTTTAGCCCTCATGCAGCCTTCACAGCATTGATCAGCAGTCAAAACTGCCTATGTAAAAACTGTTTAAAATAAAGTCAGTTTATCTAACCAGTGTTTCTGCCAGAAAGAAATTTTTGGGTATGGCTCTATGGAATTGAATGCAACCACAGTCAACAGGGGGTATAGGGGGGCCTCCCCTAGAAAGAAAATGGGTTACGTTTAGGCTTAGAGTGAAAATCGTACAATAATGATAGGAGTAATTAATTTTGTCAAAAGGTTAACTTTAAAAAATAATTTTACCCTCTGGCAGAAACCCTGCTAGCAGTAACAACGAAATGATAAACAAGCCATTATATCTTACACACAAATAGTCATAGTTTAAAATGTGCTGAGGTGTCGTTTAAGAGCAGACAATCCTCTCCTTTCTGTTCTTAGTGGTACCAGCAAACACATTTTAAAACAAAATCTCTTTCACCATCTCTGCTGATGTGTACAGTATATAAAATATACTTGTAGGTCATCTGCAGTGTAGTGTAAATGGTAATTTAACAAACAGCTGGTCTCTATTTATATCCCTGACTTCATTGATCTCCGGTGATTGTCATATCCATGTCAATATGCACAGCGCAGAATGTCCCAAACAAAACTGGTAATATACAGAGTGATACAGAGTAATACAGTGTGATACAGACACAAATATAATTATCATCACATAAAACAGCTGGCAGTCTCTTGTTTTCATCCTGTGCCTTATCGGTTAATTAATTCTAGATTGGTGCTGAACTAGAATGCATGGAAGTCGGTTATATTAGTATATATATTTATGTTTTTCTATAAAATTACGTACCGTACACAATACAGTACATGTATATAGTACACGTACATGAACCGTTACAGGTGTTAAACAGTGATATGTTGATTACATGTACACAATACACTTTGTCTAGTAAATTAATAAAACCAAATATTTATTTATATCTTGAAATCTTTGTACACCTTTTCTGAAGGTAGCATTTAATTGTTTGTGTACAGTTGACATTGTCATTTTAGATTTTGTCTTAACAACAGCACTGGTGTAGTTTTATTGCAGATATCTGTTTGACTGGTTGGGTTAAAGACACCTTTTGGTGGGTTGGTTGTGTTTTTTGGGTTGTTTTTTAATATATTAGAGAATCATAAGATTTGAACCTAATTGTAATGTACATGTTGGGTTTTTTTGTTGGTTTTTTCTATTGGATATTCTTTCTTATAAAAAAAATGGTTCTACCTATGTGTGTGTAGCTCACTAGTTGTCAGTGGTTGCCCAGGCACAAAATTCTGGACTGGTGGAAGGGACTCTGGGAGTGCTAATGGTCCACTGGTTAGGGGGTGCAATGATTGCCTTGCCACGTGCGCTGGCAACTCACGCTATGCCACTGCTAGTAGTAGCTGCCATGGATTTATTCAGGATTTTTTTCCCAGTATCTCATATCTGACGGGATTGGGAAAATGAGCGTGAGCATGTCATACTTGGGATATTTTATCAACCAACTTAGTGATGTACATGTACTACACCACTGTTACAGTGTTAAGTTAATTTATTACAACAGACATAATTAAATGTATATTTATAGAATATTGGGAATTTTTTGTACTGAAATTGGTAATGTTTAGTCCTGGTTAAAATTGCAACGATAAAAAAAATCCAATCAGGTGAATGGGTCTACCGAGGTGGTTCGATCCTGCGACACAGGCACCTCAGGTTTGCACTCAACTAACTGAGCTAAGTGAAGTGAGTGAATACAGATTTGTTTTATTTGTTACAGCCCGGTCCCTGAGATAAAGCACGTGAGTCTGTCGATGCGGACGAATCTGAAGCAGCAGTTGATGCGCCAGCAGCTCTACGATGAGGAGAAGCGAGAACAGATCATGTCGTCATCCCTCAAGCGGCAGCAGGCCATCTCATCGCTCTGCACCTCCACCATCGACGTCCCGCACATACAGGTCATCAGCGAGGTACCACCGCAGGTCCTCAAGGTAAACCTTTATTGTTTTTAGCAGGGCCGTACCCTCCTTTTTTTTAATGGCATACACATCTCAGGGTTTAATTTGTATAGTGTTTCATTTGTTTATAAAAAGGATGTTGATCAGGGTACGACCTTGGTTTTAGTAAAAGCAATTTACACATATAAATGTTTTTATTAAATTAGATTTATTAGAAATCTGGATGATATGTTTATGGTAGTCAATGACCTGAGCGCAAAAAGATCCTTGCTAAGTGCAGCATTAGGTAATTTCAAGGAAGGTTGTCGGCAGTGCAGACCAAAAGAAGGGAAGCAATCAGAACAATCAAAAACTTAAAAAGCCTTGTGTATATTTTATTATAGATTTCAAAAGTAAAACCTAGGCCCCGATTTTTTTATGCTTTCTTAGCGCTACATTATCATAAAACCATTGTAAGTTATGACATCACTATGGCATGTGTTGTAGTGATGTTATAGCGTATGAAAATTTTACAATATCATAGCATTAAGGTATGTTCGAAAATTTCTAACTTGACCTATACATATATGTATATCCTGTGTCTTTGTCACCAGTTATAAATTGTATTGTTTTTCATTCAGGTTAAAAGTCAGCTGGAGCATCCCACAAAGTTCCACATCCAGGAGAACAAGAAGCGACAGATTCAGGACTTCCTCGGTCAGTCGCGGCTCACCGCACAGTCGATGCCGGCCATACAGACGCGGTCTGCCCCGGACGTGGCCCTGCAGGTGACGGGAAGCGCCCCCCTCGTAGACCCTGACAGTCCCTTTTCTCTAGGACAGGCCAGTGCTGCCACCAGTGTGTCGGAGGTACGTGTTGATAAATGTAGCCCAATCGTAGTATGCACACCATAGCTCTGGGTGAGATGTCACCAATCGTAGTATGCACACCATAGCTCTGGGTGAGAGGTCCCCAGTCGTAGTGTGCACACCATAGCTCTGGGTGAGATGTCACCAATCGTAGTATGCACACCATAGCTCTGGGTGAGATGTCCCCAGTCGTAGTGTGCACACCGTAGCTCTGGGTGAGATGTCACCAGTCGTAGTGTGCACACCGTAGCTCTGGGTGAGATGTCACCAGTCGTAGTGTGCACACCATAGCTCTGGGTGAGATGTCACCAGTCGTAGTGTACACACCATAGCTCTGGGTGAGAAGTCACCAGTCATAGTGTACACACCGTAGCTCTGGGTGAGAAGTCACCAGTCGTAGTGTACACACCGTAGCTCTGGGTGAGAAGTCACCAGTCGTAGTGTACACACCGTAGCTCTGGGTGAGAAGTCACCAGTCGTAGTGTACACACCATAGCTCTGGGTGAGAAGTAACCAGTCGTAGTGTACACACCATAGCTCTGGGTGAGATGTCACCAGTGGTAGTGTACACACCATAGCTCTGGGTGAGATGTCCCCAATGGTAGTGTACACACCATAGCTCTGGGTGAGATGTTCCCAATGGTAGTGTACACACCGTAGCTCCGGGTGAGATGTTCCCAATGGTAGTGTACACACCATAGCTCTGGGTGAGATGTTCCCAATGGTAGTGTGCACATCATAGCTCCCCTAATAAATGTAGCCCAGTGGTAGTGTGCACGTGATAGCTCCCCTCATGGTCTGTATCATTATGTTTTCAGTTCCTCAGTCCTCGAAATTCAGATCGTGATCTTGTGATGGCAATTTTGTACAAAGAATAAGAAGTCAGATACCCGATAATGATTAAAATTCCATTACAAATCAATTTTGCAACACTGTTTTGTGGCAGCTTTGCTGATTGCTATCACAGATTTTGACAGCTGTTTTTTTGTTATAAGAAGGTTCATCTGATGAATAAGACTTGTCAAAATAAGCCAGTAACTGACAACGTTGTACCATGCATCCTGACTACTTTTTATAGTAAAATAAGCCAGTAACTGACAACGTTGTACCATGCATCCTGACTACTTTTTATAGTAAAATAAGCCAGTAACTGACAACGTTGTACCATGCATCCTGACTACTTTTTATAGTACAATGTTCCTCTACATTGCAGGGCCCGTTTCACGAAGTGATCTTGGTGCTAACATACCTTATGCACTTACAGTGATCTTAGCACTGAGATCACTTCATGATTAATTACCAGATTAATTACATTATTTAACGAGGTACCTACATGTACTTTGAATGAGTAGTCTCCAACAAGCACTTAAAACAGATTTATCACTGATTGTACATATCTATACTTTAGATATGACAGTTTTCGCCAGGACAGACAAGTGATCACTCCCATTCCTATCCACACTCACACACAGAGGTTTATAAAGAGAGCTTTAAATTGATCTCCTTGCAGTAAAATTTAAAATACATTTTATTGGAGACTTGATGTGATTGCCTGGCTTGCACCTTTCAGAGGAGTGATCTTCAACTAGTCTTGACTGTTACCATGACGAGACTATGAATTTGATGAACTGACTTAAATCAGACACATGTGGGGATAGTGGATTTTCAAGTCTGTGGTGTATATATCTTCCTGGTTATGCTTGGTTGGTTTTCATAGCTTTTGTTTATTGTGTATTTTTCAAGCTTGGCTGATTTATTCAAACATTGTTTGTGGGTGGTTGCAAATTTATTCCATGTGATCGTTTCATGATTATGTGTGAACAACAAAACAAAAGGGGAGGAAAAGGAAACACTGCTGTATTTGTTTCTTGGCTTAATAAACTTTATTAAAGAATCTGTTATTATAATCTTGATTTATATCCAGTGTATTTCTACTCATGATAATGTTTGTAGTACTAGTAGCTCAAACGTAATTTAATTTTTTATGATTTTTTGTTTTTGTTTTGTATGTATGAACTTATTCAGGGGGTGGGGGGATCCAGTTTGGGCTAGTACAAACATGGCAACCAGTAATATTGAATATATTGCAGTGTTCCGTACTTTCATAGTTTTTTTAAGCCATCATTTAAAATACAGCTATCATTCGCCAAAAGCGAATTGAAACCAAGTTCAGTTTGATAAATTATTAATTCTCCAAAAAGTTGATTTGAAAATGTTTGCTGACTCACCTAATTTGATACTCGTCCAGATAAATGTGTAGTGGTGACAGTGTACTGATTACACAACTACATGTATATGTATGTGTATGTTGCTGAGAGGTAATCTGAACACCTTGACCTTTGACATTTTAAAAGATACATGTCGATAATTATAGATACATTTATGTTAAGAGGTTTAATTTTGTTTGGGTACATGTAGTTGGGTTTTTTTTGTCCATATAAATTTACCAAAATGCAGATAGTTTTGAGTTCCAGCATTAACCTAGAAAATGTTTAATAATTTTGAAATGGAACTGATCTACAGAGGACAATATTTCAAAATGTTATGTAACCAGTACTCTGTTTTATATGACTTTACCTAGTTCACCGGTTGTTTGGATACACAAATTATATTTGCATAGTGAATAAACTTACGATGGTCCTGAACTTTGTAATGTTTTATTTTAGAATGTAATAGTGAACTTAAAATTACATAACTGAACGACGGTTTGCGTGAAATATTTTGCCCTGGATCTTTATGTATGAACAGGTGGGACTAAATCTTTACATATAAACATGTATGTTTGTATTGGCAGGTGGATAACTTACTGACAGACCTCATCAGTTTGGAGTCGGTGGATGGAACCATCGATAACGACCTCACATTCATTGAACCAACGCTCACACAGTTGTCCACTTCTGTGAGTCTCATCTCCTTTGGTGTCCTTAAAGGTCCTATGTCAAAGATGAAACTTTAATATTTTGTTATTTTCACATTTATTTGTAATAAATAACTATTCCATGATTAACTCATGAATAATAATTTTAAAGAGTTGTACTGGATGACAAAAGGGGTTTCCTGAATAATTTGTGGTTAAATATAGCATGGTCACCATCTTTGTTTCTTTGTCAGTTAGTGTGTTGAATGTGTATGTATAAAACAGTGACATCACTAGTTAATGCTTGTGACACACTCTCAAGATTCCTACCTAAAATATATTTTTTAAACTAGTAAATAGAATTACTTTTTTATAATGTTTTTTAGGCATATAGCTGAAGGTATAAACTTTATGTTTCAAAGCAAAAATTAATAAATATTTTTGGCAGGAACCGCCAATATTACAACTTTGACATAACACCTTTATTATCCATCTTTTTTATGCCACTTCTTAAAACCGCACACCCTAGTTCCATCCAGCGAAAATAAATTATAATTTGGTTAATCTACAAACCTGTAACACACTTAGATCACGTTTTTATTAAATGGAGTGAAAAAGCAGGTTTTATATCGATAAATACCATGGGAATCCCCATGTCCCAATTGCTTGAAATAATTTTGAAAGTTAGTATTCTGATGTCACCGGTAGATGTCGCTCGAAGCACAACAATGCCTACGTCACGACAAATTTCACAGACTTGGAGTGTATTCGTTTCACCTCTTCTGGACATGTTCCAACTGTTCTGTCCTGGTTGTATCCCCTCTCCAGATATCATAAGACTTAGCAAAATTATTGGTTTTAAGGGTTTGTAATGTGTTGTATTGAGACACTTACTTGTCTGAACTTTATTGTTACTGAAAATGTTCACGAACTGTGAAGAAAAATCTCACAAATGAACAACAACAAATCGGATGTTGATTGCACGAACCGTGCACGAGAAAACAAACCGAACCAAAATGATAACGGTCACGTGATATACCAACGTCTGTGACATTGAAATGGAAATATCCCCTCTAAAAATAGATTGGACCTCGCTTGCTTAACGGTTTTTTCTCGACAACACGTCTTGTGAAAAAATCCAAAAAATGCATTTCGTGGTTTTACAAACATCAGGATTACCAAAAAGCACTTCAGGTGAATGGAAATGTGTATTCTAAATAATAAAATGTAAGTAAAGTGCAATTTTATTTGTGAAAAATGGAGTTTAATAGCGAAAAACAACACCGTAATGGTTAACAAATAAACGTAACTAGGGTGTGTCCCTTTAATGTCATTATTTTATTTCATCCTTTAATACCAGGCTTTTCGACCCACTTAGACCAAACTGGACTAACATGTAAAATAAAATTGATGGGAAAGATTAATTGCTCTCCTAACTTAGATTATGGGGCGCCATTTAAGATATTACCATATTGATACCACATGTGTATACATGTACATTCACATGTCAAGGGGAACTAAAAATTACTTGCCTTGCACTAGTCTCAGGGGAGTGATAGCTCTCCTTACAAGGTAAATAGGAAGGTCTACCAAACTATAAAACATGGGGTCCAGGGAAGGTTTTCACTTTTGGAATCTTCTTTAGGGGGATTTTTTTTCTTTCTCTTTTTTAAATACTTCTTCCAGGCCCTGTTATTAATTTGAGTGTGTGACTTTTTAATCTGCTGGTTGTACATGTTGTAGTTGTAAAGGTTATGGTTATTCAGTTTCGGAATCTTCTTTAGGGGCCTTTTTATTTTAAATACGTCTTCCAGGCCCTGTAACTAATGTCTGACTCTTTAATCTGCTGGTTGTACATGTTGTAGTTGTAAAGGTTATGGTTAATCGAGAACAATGGTTCAGTGCTTTCCTCACTGTCTGTGAAGATGTACTTAACTCTTCAGACTATAAATGAATTTATATTTCTGATACAGTCAAAGTACAGTGGTTAATTTACTGTTTCTCGTGTCCAGGCCAACCTCAACACATTCGACGGATCCTCTGACCATGCTTCATCATCGTCATCATGTCCAGCAGCATTTCAGAAACAGGATCAGTCCAGCTATCTGACCGAAGACGAGGCTCGCATGTGGGCAAAAGAACGCCAGAAGAAAGATAACCACAACATGAGTATGTTTTAATTCAGAAACTTGATTTACTCAGATCTACAACATGAGTATGTTTTAATATAGAAACTCAATTTACTCAGAACCAGAACATGAGTATGTTTTAATATCTAGAAACTCAGTTTACTCATAACAACAACATGAGTATATTTTAATTCAGAAACTTGGTTTACTCAGAATCACAACATGAGTATGTTTTAATATAGAAACTCAATTTACTCAGAAGCACAATATGAGTATATTTTTAATAAGAAACTGTTTACTCAGAACCACAACATGAATATATTTCAATACAGAAACTCGGTTTCCTCTTCTAGTGCTACATAACCCACCCAGACATATGAAACAATAGTCAAGTGGGCTTTTCCCCATCACAATCGGGCTAGAGACTTGGAAAGCTATCTCAGTGCTACGAGTTGTAAAACCATCGTGGGCTATGACGTCACTACAGCACACACCATAGTGACGTCATAGCTTACAATGGTCTTATGATTTCATAGCGCTAAGATAGCTTTGAAAATATTGGCCCCATGGCCTCAAGACAGGTCTATGAAAAGCTGTGGTATGTGCTCTTCTATCTTTGGGGAAGTGGATATAAAAGATCCTTTGAATTTGGCATGAATGTAATCTATGCGATAGCAACAGGTTTCTTCTCACTAGACATGAAACGGCTGTACATGTTAGGCGCCAGATAACCATAGGTCTTAAGAGGTGGCACTAAAACTAAAATTGATTCTTTTCAGTGTATTTTGTATCAGTTTTATTTTCCTTTCTTTCTTTCCAGTTGAAAGACGGAGAAGATTCAACATTAATGACAGAATAAAGGAATTAGGAACAATGCTCCCTAAAAATATTGATCCGTAAGTTTGAAAAAGTATATATTTTTCTCCTCTTGTGCTATAGATTTATTTATTTTGGGTTTAATTTATTAAGACTTAATATTTATCTATGTTACCTTGGTACTGATTCTTCAGGTAAAGAAGGAAGGAAATGTTTTATTTAACGACGCACTCAACACATTTGTTTATGGTTGTATGGGGTCGGACATATGGTTAAGGACCACACAGGTATTGAGGGAAGAAACCGGCTGTCACCACTTCATGGGCTACTCTTTTCGATTAGCAGCAAGGTATCTTTTATATGTACCATCCCATAAAGAGGATAGCACATACCACGGCCTTTGATGTACCAGTCGTGGTGCACCTTCAGGTAAAGAAAGCATGGCTGATTTACAGGAAGCTTTATGAATTAAAAGTGCATTCTCACTGTGATGACTGGGTAACTGTTTAAATGTATTCATAATTTAAAATGTAATTCAGTCAGACCTGTGTTCAGCCAGACCAAGCAGAAGTTTCCGCTAGATTTATGAGCTTCACTGTAAACCAAAGGGCCACATCAGGAACCAATCAAATAGTTAGCGAACATTAGCAGAACTTGGGGCAGTTTTCAAACAGAAATAAAGAAATAGAAATTTAAATTTTTTGTTTGCAGTGATCTTCGACAGAACAAAGGCACGATACTGAAGGCGTCCTGCGACTATATTCGGAGGTTGAAGAAAGACCAGGACAAACTGAGACAGTCCGAGGAACAACGTCGGATGTTGGAGATGAATAATAGGAAATACATGTTACGCATTCAGGTAGACATTTAGCACTTAATAAATAGAGATTATTATACAAACTTGTGTGTGTCATACTGATTTTACGAAACAATTGTCAGAATTTTTTTATTGCTTGAGCAAGGCTAATACATGCAACATGACGAGTTTTGTAAAATCAGTACACAAGAGTTTTGTAAAATCAGTACACAAGAGTTTTGTCAGATCAGTACACAAGAGTTTTGTCAGATCAGTACACAAGAGTTTTGTCAGATCAGTACACAAGAGTTTTGTCAGATCAGTACACAAGACAGCCGAGTGTAATCATTTCTTTATTATCCATATCAGTGCTAGCTCTGTTTGAGCAAATAATTTCGCCAAATTGTCTAGTAAACTTTAAAAATTGCAGAAATCGATTTTTCTTCTTCTAGAAAATGTCAATTATTACATGAAATTATTTCGCTAAATTAAAATAAAATTTGCTAACTGCTTTCAAAATTCACAATTGGCAAATTTGGCGAGTGTCAGACATAGTCCTGCATATTATTATTGTTATTTTATGAATAACAAAGATCATCAGAACATTTTTCAATCCTGACTAGGAGACGACGAAATGACGTCATATTTCACATGCACAGTCTGAGCTAGGACTAGGGAAGTAACATCATATTATGACATCGCTTCCCAAAATAACATCATGACAATTGTTATTACACATGTGCTGCATATGTTTTTTATGAACTCGGTTATGTGGAACCATTTAGATATGCATCAAATTCGTAATTAAATATATTGAGGCTATTATTTCTAATTTTATTTCTAATAAAAATTGGGCAAAATTAATAATGCTTTATGCATCAGATGTTGAGATGAACATTTTGCTGCCCCCTCCTCACACATACACATACACTATACATGCATACATGTGCATAACCACACATTATCACTTGTAAGTAACTCTCTTATTATAACAATAGATGTTTAACCACAAATGCATGACATCACACACAAAATCAGTTATTGTATTTATATGTTTTCCAATCTCTAGACATGGCCGTTTAAGGGGAGCTATCACTCTCGCTCCAGGATCTTTAGCGTCCCATAATGTGATGTATATGTAGTGATTTCCCTAGAAATTCGGCAAGGCATGCTAGACCAAACACTTTTGAGGCATTTTCACCATTTTTGGGGCACTTGATTTTTATTAAAAATACACAAAAATTAATTAAAATAAACATTAATGTAATTTATGTGCTTGTTTTAATAAATAAATGGCAAAAGATATAAAACGCATATTTCATTAATTAATAATACCTTTTGGATGTTTTATAAAGGCAATTTTAGAATTAATTAGTGAAAAAGGCTTTTTTAATCTCAGGGCAACATGGTGCTGATTAAGGCAAGATAGTGCTAGACTATTGAGGCATGGTGCTGCACCATGTTAAAACAAGCTAGGGAAAACACTATATATGCTATATATATAGATATATATGGTAATATCGTAAATGGCTCCCCATGATCTACATGTGGGGAGCAATTAATGACTCCACTCAAATTTGTTGACAGTCGGGTCTTGGTTACTGTAACATAACAAAACATTAACCACTTCCCAGTTTTCTAATCAAAGGGGAGACAACTATTTAAGACATGCATGAAATCAAATGGTGACACAAAGGTGACTGATTGTTACACATATCACCATGAAACCAAAGGGTGACACACCAAGAGACCCCCAGGTGCTGATCAAATTGTAGATATATATATATATATATAATGTGTGTGCACAATACCATAGGCACCTGGTAGCTTAAATATGATGGAATCTTTTAAATTCCACCTGTAATAAACAAAATAGTTTTAACTTCCACCTGTAATAAAAAAAATAGTTTTTTAAAATATACTGTATGTTTAAACAAAATGTTGCAAATAGTTACTTATGCTATTTATATTTTTCACGCCATGTTTTTACATAATTATATAATTTTAATTTAATGACTAACTTTTTTATATACTTAGCTTTGTTTGACATTGTGGAGTCAAGGGTTTTTGGTTGATTGGGGAGGGGGTGCTTGTTTTGTACTGGAGTGCCATTAAACAATGAGGTCTAACTGTATAAAGCTGCTTTTGTCTTACACACATGTAACTACATGTATTCACAGTGCATTAAACAATGAGGTCTAACTGTATAAAGCTGTTTTTGTCTTACACACATGTAACTACATGTATTCACAGTGCCATTAAGCAATGACGTCTAACTGTATAAAACTGTTTTTGTCTTACACACATGTAACTAAACAATGAGGTCTAACTGTATAAAGCTGTTTTTGTCTTACACACATGTAACTACATGTATTCACAGTGCATTAAGCAATGACGTCTAACTGTATAAAGCTGTTTTTGTCTTACACACATGTAACTACATGTATTCACAGTGCATTAAACAATGAGGTCTAACTGTATAAAGCTGTTTTTGTCTTACACACATGTAACTACAAGGATTCACAGTGCATTAAACAATGAGGTCTAACTGTATAAAGCTGTTTTTGTCTTACACACATGTAACTACATGTATTCACAGTGCATTAAGCAATGACGTCTAACTGTATAAAACTGTTTTTGTCTTACACACATGTAACTAAACAATGAGGTCTAACTGTATAAAGCTGTTTTTGTCTTACACACATGTAACTACATGTATTCACAGTGCATTAAGCAATGACGTCTAACTGTATAAAGCTGTTTTTGTCTTACACACATGTAACTACATGTATTCACAGTGCATTAAACAATGAGGTCTAACTGTATAAAGCTGTTTTTGTCTTACACACATGTAACTACAAGGATTCACAGTGCATTAAACAATGAGGTCTAACTGTATAAAGCTGTTTTTGTCTTACACACATGTAACTACATGTATTCACAGTGCATTAAACAATGAGGTCTAACTGTATAAAGCTGCTTTTGTCTTACACACATGTAACTACATGTATTCACAGTGCATTAAACAATGAGGTCTAACTGTATAAAGCTGTTTTTGTCTTACACACATGTAACTACATGTATTCACAGTGCCATTAAACAATGAGGTCTAACTGTATAAAGCTGCTTTTGTCTTACACACATGTAACTACATGTATTCACAGTGCATTAAACAATGAGGTCTAACTGTATAAAGCTGTTTTTGTCTTACACACATGTAACTACATGTATTCACAGTGCATTAAACAATGAGGTCTAACTGTATAAAGCTGTTTTTGTCTTACACACATGTAACTACATGTATTCACAGTGCCATTAAACAATGAGGTCTAACTGTATAAAGCTGCTTTTGTCTTACACACATGTAACTACATGTATTCACAGTGCATTAAACAATGAGGTCTAACTGTATAAAGCTGCTTTTGTCTTACACACATGTAACTACATGTATTCACAGTGCATTAAACAATGAGGTCTAACTGTATAAAGCTGCTTTTGTCTTACACACATGTAACTACATGTATTCACAGTGCCATTAAACAATGAGGTCTAACTGTATAAAGCTGCTTTTGTCTTACACACATGTAACTACATGTATTCACAGTGCATTAAACAATGAGGTCTAACTGTATAAAGCTGCTTTTGTCTTACACACATGTAACTACATGTATTCACAGTGCATTAAACAATGAGGTCTAACTGTATAAAGCTGTTTTTGTCTTACACACATGTAACTACATGTATTCACAGTGCATTAAACAATGAGGTCTAACTGTATAAAGCTGTTTTTGTCTTACACACATGTAACTACATGTATTCACAGTGCATTAAACAATGAGGTCTAACTGTATAAAGCTGTTTTTGTCTTACACACATGTAACTACATGTATTCACAGTGCATTAAACAATGAGGTCTAACTGTATAAAGCTGCTTTTGTCTTACACACATGTAACTAAACAATGAGGTCTAACTGTATAAAGCTGTTTTTGTCTTACACACATGTAACTACATGTATTCACAGTGCCATTAAGCAATGACGTCTAACTGTATAAAGCTGCTTTTGTCTTACACACATGTAACTACATGTATTCACAGTGCATTAAACAATGAGGTCTAACTGTATAAAGCTGCTTTTGTCTTACACACATGTAACTACATGTATTCACAGTGCATTAAACAATGAGGTCTAACTGTATAAAGCTGTTTTTGTCTTACACACATGTAACTACATGTATTCACAGTGCATTAAACAATGAGGTCTAACTGTATAAAGCTGCTTTTGTCTTACACACATGTAACTACATGTATTCACAGTGCATTAAACAATGAGGTCTAACTGTATAAAGCTGTTTTTGTCTTACACACATGTAACTACATGTATTCACAGTGCCATTAAGCAATGACGTCTAACTGTATAAAACTGTTTTTGTCTTACACACATGTAACTAAACAATGAGGTCTAACTGTATAAAGCTGTTTTTGTCTTACACACATGTAACTACATGTATTCACAGTGCATTAAGCAATGACGTCTAACTGTATAAAGCTGTTTTTGTCTTACACACATGTAACTACATGTATTCACAGTGCATTAAACAATGAGGTCTAACTGTATAAAGCTGTTTTTGTCTTACACACATGTAACTACATGTATTCACAGTGCATTAAACAATGAGGTCTAACTGTATAAAGCTGTTTTTGTCTTACACACATGTAACTACATGTATTCACAGTGCCATTAAGCAATGAGGTCTAACTGTATAAAGCTGTTTTTGTCTTACACACATGTAACTACAATTCACAGTGCATTAAACAATGAGGTCTAACTGTATAAAGCTGTTTTTGTCTTACACACATGTAACTACATGTATTCACAGTGCCATTAAGCAATGACGTCTAACTGTATAAAACTGTTTTTGTCTTACACACATGTAACTACATGTATTCACAGTGCATTAAACAATGAGGTCTAACTGTATAAAGCTGTTTTTGTCTTACACACATGTAACTACATGTATTCACAGTGCATTAAACAATGAGGTCTAACTGTATAAAGCTGTTTTTGTCTTACACACATGTAACTACATGTATTCACAGTGCATTAAACAATGAGGTCTAACTGTATAAAGCTGCTTTTGTCTTACACACATGTAACTACATGTATTCACAGTGCATTAAACAATGAGGTCTAACTGTATAAAGCTGTTTTTGTCTTACACACATGTAACTACATGTATTCACAGTGCATTAAGCAATGAGGTCTAACTGTATAAAGCTGTTTTTGTCTTACACACATGTAACTACATGTATTCACAGTGCATTAAACAATGAGGTCTAACTGTATAAAGCTGTTTTTGTCTTACACACATGTAACTACATGTATTCACAGTGCATTAAACAATGAGGTCTAACTGTATAAAGCTGTTTTTGTCTTACACACATGTAACTACATGTATTCACAGTGCATTAAACAATGAGGTCTAACTGTATAAAGCTGTAACTTTTGTCTTACACACATGTAACTACATGTATTCACAGTGCCATTAAACAATGAGGTCTAACTGTATAAAGCTGTTTTTGTCTTACACACATGTAACTACATGTATTCACAGTGCCATTAAACAATGAGGTCTAACTGTATAAAGCTGTTTTTGTCTTACACACATGTAACTACATGTATTCACAGTGCATTAAACAATGAGGTCTAACTGTATAAAGCTGTTTTTGTCTTACACACATGTAACTACATGTATTCACAGTGCATTAAA